>NW_028279477.1:0-310621 GCF_059751315.1 Micrasema longulum | reverse complement strand
TAGGACCTATAACAGAGCCACGGATAGTAGCGAGAAGCTCCATTTTGTAATCCTAGAGCGGGGAAAGCGACTTATACTGTAAAACAGATTTATTGTGGTATTGCCATCACTTTAATTCGTATCATTCTTCGCATAGCAACGATAAATATTTTTTATATTAAAATCCAGCGTATTTAAACGAATTTTACTTTCCAAATCCGATGTGAAAATGACTATTTGAAGCTTACAAAAAATACTACTTCATCCTTTAATTAAAAAAGTATTGTATCCTATATAGACTCGTGTTACGCCACCGCCACACAAGAGTTGAATAAAAGTTTTAAAGTAGCATGGCTCATAAGAAATAAGAGTTTGATTGACTTTTGTGAAACTGTTCCAGCAATTGCTTGTTCCTGCTAGATTTTTTTTCCACTCTCCTCTGAACCGTTATTTAGAAACAGTTTTATTTATGAAACAGTAACTCTTACTGCTAATTCTTCTAAATAACCGAAACGTCCATCTCCAGTCAAATTGTTGAAGACAACACAATATTTGCTAAAACTAAGATGCTTTTCGTAAGGAAATAACGTGTCTAGTTATTGTACGTTAATGCGTGCCCGAACGTTAATTTGACTGTGGCCATCTTTGATCAATTTCAATCGTAGTTAAAATTGATTACGCTTTTGCTTCACCACGCCTAGCAGTACGCGATGCATGAAGATTAAAGAAGTGATTTATGAACGACATTAATTCCATTAACTACCAGAATAAGAACCGTTGCTTGTAGAAGGAACCACAACCAAAACTATGCAAGTCCAAACTACAGTGCGTTCGAATATTTTATAATCCCATATTAATTTTGATTGTGAATGATAGCGACCCTATGAATCTGGTTGTGGTCCCGTGGCTAGTGTCTTGGACTCACGGATCAAAAGTCCGTGGTTCAAATCCCACTCTACCCCAAATTAATTCCCATTTTCTAATTGTGAGTTATTTACAACTCGTTGAAAATGGCCCACAAAATAGAATATTTGGGTAAACTGTAATTATTGTTATTGTAATGGTATCTATGCAGGTCTGCCAATGAAAAAAATGACTCGCCTACAGTCTGTATTGAATGCTGCAGCAATACTTATTTTTGGAATCTCTAAGTTCAGTCATATCACTCCACTACTTTGGGAATTACAGTGGCTACGTTTTCCACAAAGGGGTCGAATACAAACTATGTTGGCTTATGTATAAGTCACTGCACAACTCTGCTCCGGAATATCTAAGGGAACTATGGATTCCAGATGAACTAGCTGACAGGCGTCTCACGCTTAGATCAGCTACGTCTACGGCGAGAGGAAAAGTTATTATACCTCTACGCAAACAGCGCACTAAATTTAGCGAACGCGCATTTGCGGTCTCAGGCCCTATGGCATGAAATGCTCTCCAAGCAGAGGTGCGAGGCTGTGAAAGTGAAGTGATGTTTCGGAAAAACTTAAAACCCACTTGTTCTTTAAATCATTTTAATAAATCACACAAATTTAAAATCTTCAATTAAATTTATTTTATGGTAGAATCACTATGTAAAGCGTCCTTGAGGTTTTATATTTCGAAAATGGCGCTGTATAAGTTATCCATAATAATAATAAACTATAAGAACGCAAATATTTCTTTCAAAAAAAAAAATGTAAATAAGTGACTGATCGGTGAAATAAGTAAACGTCCGAATCTCATTTCTGTTAGTACGCACACTAGAATATTTTATTATAAAACGTTTGGTAACTTCCACATAAGCAAAATTTAATAATTTAACCATCGCTTTCATGTTTCTTCGTGTTACTGTTGTAATTGGCTTTGACCGTATATTTAATAAATAAATATGCATAAGAAATATTTGATTGGACAATATTTATATTCTTTATACATTTTTATACATGCGCATGGGAGGCACGTTCCGTCCATACATACTGTGGATGCGGCGCATCCTTTGAAATTAAAACTAAAAATTTACAAAAATAAAAAAAACACTAAGCTATAAAAAAATATCATATATTTGTTCCTACATAGGAGGCACATAATGTAATGTAAGTAATATATACTATAAATTGATATTTTTCTGTGGTTCTGTGTGATACAACAACTCTCATCCATGAAATTAATTCAAACTGTGTTACTTCGTGATATATTATTTTACATAGATATATTATTCATTACTTCAATATATAATTCATTAAAAAATAAATTAAAAATACCACTATGAATTCAGTCGATATTAGGTATTCAATTCAAATGTCAACTGGCCGCATTGTTCTAGTATTTACTAGTGCTAAAAACGGCCGCGTGGAGCGCTATATGTCCTGCAATATGACGCATGAAAGTAATTATGGTCTTATGTCAAAAATACCATCTCAATGAAAATAGTCCTTAAACAATGTTTGAAATACTGTTTTCTAAATCAAGAATCTTCAAATAATTTGTGTAATCTTCAATTTTAATCTAGGAGAAAAACCCGCACTGGGTTTAATGCATTTAAAATATAGTATAATTATTTGTATGAAAAATAAGCTGGAATAATCAGCTAGTTTCTTGGCTCACCACAGGCGCTAGGCGCGCTTTATTAAAATTTATATTTATATTAGGATAAACATACAAACGGTAGAAATGATTTAAAATAAATGTTAATTATTTATTTGTTTTTCTGTAAATAAAGTTACAATAAAACATTATTATGGTTAGTCAAATAAAATGGTAAGCTGCGCATAATCGCTTCTATACACGGTTCGCCCCTGGTACCTAGGTACCTAAATATCAATAAAAAGTATTTTTCCAAGCTAAAAGCAAGCAAGCCAACGTTCGGGCAGGAAAACGTCTGTCGGGTCCGCGAGTAGTATATAAAGTTAGACTCAACTCTAATGGACCAGTGAAGTTTCCATGTTATTATTATATCTACTACTACTACCATCACGCCATTTCCCCGTAGGGGTAGGCAGAGGGAATGGACCGCCACACACGTCTATCCTGGCATACAATCCTAGCCTCTTCCACATTCATACATCTTGTCATACATGCCCTTCGGTTCTGTCTGCTTTTGACATGACCAGACTTAAGATTTTGGTTTATCTGATCATGCCACGTCTTCCTTGGTCGTCCTCGTCTAACGTTGCCGTTCATTTTTGCCATATATACTTGTTTTACCATTCTCTCGTCGTCCATTCGTTCTACGTGACCAAACCATCTCAGAGACCCTTTCTTAATCTTATCAATTATACTTGTCTCAGATTTACACTCTCGCCTGATTTCATCATTCGTAACCCTGTCATACATTGATTTCCCACACATTCGTCTAAGAGATCGCATTTCAACCGCGTTCACTCGGCTTTCATCCTTCCTCTGCCAGTTCCATGTTTCACTTCCACACATAAGTTTTGGGACTAAAACTCCGTTGTGCACTGCCAGTTTAGCTTCGATTGACATATTTTTATTAGAAATTACTTATATCTAAGGTTATCAATGAACTATTTTTATTTTTTCCCGTACAAAAAAGAAGAGAAAAAAACACAAATGAAAGTACTCAGTTGAAAAATTCAAATCAAAATAAAAAGTTACCTATTTTGAAAGTTTAACGTGAGTTTGGAGTAAATTGAAACAATATTAAAAATAAAGACAAAAACTTAGTAAATGTAATTAAAAGGTAAAAATTACAATAAATAAGTATAAAAAACATGCTCAAATTCTAAAAATAAAAACATTTTCAAAAAGGAAAAACATGTATATACATATTTTAAGGGTTTCAAACAAGAAACGATGAGAAGAAACTCTGAAAGGAATAAAAGACAGTGAATTTAAGTTAAAGAAAAGCAATATTTTTTTTTAAAGTAACGAAAAGTAGTATAAAAATATAAAAATACACAAATATTTCAATTTTGGAAAATGAATGAATTGAAAATGAAAATCAAGTAGGGGTAGAGTGGGGTTTGAACCTCGGGCCTCTGGCCCGTGAGTCCGCAACACTAGCCACGGGACCACAATCCGATTCATAATTGTAATCCTGTATGATAGATATCTATATTAACAAATTACAACAGGGATGGAGAATACATCAAAAAGAGAATATGGAAGTCTAGGCATTTACAGGGCCTATGACCTGTCATTGGATGGTTTAAGGGGCCACTTTACACACTGTGTAAAGCACATATTTCTTCGATTCTTCAATTTGTTGATTTTAGTGAAGTTAAAGAGCTGAAACCTATTTGCTGTGAAGATATTCATCTGACTAAACTATTTCACATACTAGGCAACGACTGAAAACAATTTTCTAATTTTTAAACTTCTTCTTGGACCAGTTGGTTTTATTACAATATTTGAGTTTGTCCAAATGTTTGTAGACAAAAGACTGGATTTCACCCCCTCGGGAGTCATTAAGATTAACAAATTACAACAGGGATGGAGAATACATTAAAAAGGGAATATGGAAGTCTAGGCATATAGATATCTATATGTTTTACTTATTTTTTTTACTTAAAATTTACTTCCCATTAGAATAAAAGCCCATAAACAAAATGTCCGACTTCCGAATATGTTTCTTATCAGCCTTAAAAAATGGGTCTGTATGAACTCAATTACTTCTCGGTTGCAAATTGAGGTCCCAGGTTCGATTCCTAGGAAAACGGACATGAAATATTAATTTAAATTAAGATGGTTGGTTATGCACTCCAATATTGCATTGTCCCTGGACTGGTACCTGAAGCGTAAGGCCGATCGGTTACCTTAATGCAACAGGTGATCGAGTTGTGCTGCATTTGGTGTACCAAAGTATTTCTTGTCTTATGGTAGTTCTAGTTTTTACCGTGGCGCCACATTTTGCGAGTTCCTTGACCGCTATCGAACTCGTGATCGAAAAACATAGTTTTTTGACGCATACCACAAAACTCACGACGTTTATCATACCGTGCGATGTTGACTGAATTTTAAACGAACTCAGTATGGTATATATCAGGAGCGTGCGGTGATGTTTTCGATAAGGGAGTAAGTTATTTGGTACTAGGTACCAGAGGCGGTTCCTCAGTATGTGCGTAAGTGCAGTGCACTGCCAAGTAAAAATATGTGCAAATAAATGAGTAATTTTATTGATAATAAAAATATGTTATAGGTAGCTACAACAAAACAGGGATTCGTTGCAATATTATACTCGTAAACATCACAATATTAAATACTAGCGCCAAAAGATCTAGCGAGATCGACTCTAGCGGACGATTTTCACATCTTGTCCACGCATGCGCAATCGTCCCTGTGCATGTTCTGTTTTGCACAATTCTTTACCCTGAGTTTGTATGAAATATGTAATTTCTCCTAAAATCGTTATTTGAGCGAGGTAGACAACGCTTTATACCGGTGAATCGTGCGTTAGAGAGAGAAGATAATATACATACTCCGGGCATTGCCAACGCATGCGCATATTTGAAGTTTAAAGTGCGTTTGCAATGTCACTTTGAACATGCGTAATGACATGATGTTAGTACGAATTTAGTTGATTTAGTATCCTATAACGTGCGTATAATGTTAGGCGAATTTAGCGTTCCTGGTTCCTATGCGCGGGCTGTCATCTGGCATACTATTGCCCGTTAATCATATCATATTGTTATAATATTATTTAACTTAATATACAGGTTACAAGTTGACAAAATGTAAAGAAATGCACTGCCCATGTTTTCGGTCAGGAGCCGCCAGTTCTAGGTACATACGTTGGTAAAATTAGAGCCTACAAATTACACAGAAATTCAAAATAAGTGCTTTGAAATAAACTCTGTAGCTTAAACTTAAAGCTGAAAGCTGTAAGTCACATTTTTTGCAAAATTTAGTTATGAATGTCGTTTTGTTCATAAATTCAGATTCTATTAATGCTAAAAATATTGGAGTCATCCGGTATACCACTACTGGAATATTTAGATACTCGAAGGAAATCGGTTGTTTTGTTCTATGAAATGACATTATTTTGTATTTTTTTAATATCTAGTTCTAATCTGTTGACTTTACACAATTGGTTAAAAGAGTTCATGTCTGATTGAATAAGAAAACAGCCTAAATTTCCTTAACTCTTCAACATTTTTACTTTTGTAAAGTATAGAGCTGAATGATGAAGTAATGACCGCATTGCAAACACGAACGATGGCAAAAGCTGTATTTATTTGTATCACAGTATACTTTGTCCATCATAGTCATTTTATTATTACAACCAGCAGATAGAAGAATTGAAGAAATATAGGTTTTCAAACATGTGCAAAATGGTAAATGTTAAACAGTGTGTTAATTGGCTACTTAAACAAATACAAACTAATACCTGTTTACGGACAAAGGGATTTTGAGTATTTATTTAACTTTTTGTACATAATGTTATTTGTACATTGGCGGGCTTATTGCCAAATGGCAATTTCTTCATATACATATATATACATTTTTTTTGCACCACAACAGGACTGGAGGCCTAATTACAGTGGTGAATTACATCACAGAGCACCCAGGCTTGAGAAAAATCACATTTTTAATTTTTGTGTTCTTACCGGGAATCGAACCCGGAACCTTCCGGGCGTAAGTCAAGCGTCTTGACCACTACACCACGGAGGCCGCCCAATAAAATAAGTGTTTTATTTTTATAATTCAAGTTACAGAACATAAGTGTTATTCATGAGTATTATTCAATTGAAATCTATAACCTACTTCCACTATCTATTAAAACAATTAGTAACGAGAAAATGTTCAAAAAGGCTATAAAAAAATGGATAGTGGAGCTAGGTAGAAGTAAAATGGATTGTCACATTCGCCCAAACCAATATTGAATCAACTGCTTCACAGGTGTATAGCTTACGTTAGGTTTTGTTATTTTCATTGTGCGTTTTGTAATGTAAATAATGTACATATATACCTTGTTTTTAAAACTGTCTGAATATTTTGTTAATTATCTCTGTTTATTTATTTATTTTATTAGGTAAACAAACAGTATGTACACAAATATTGCCAATTTCTCTGTATATTAGTGGAAGAAACTCGTGCATACACCAAAAAAATTGTTTACACTTAATACAATAATTTTAATTATGTTTAATATAATAAATTTAAAATAAACGAAATTAAAAAACATGTATATAATAATAAAGTTAAATGTCTGCTTCTCTCAAAATTTCTATAATTTTTTACCTAAGTTTACATACATTGTCATGAAAAATATCAGCCTCGGTAAATGTATTGTTATATTGGTCGCATATTCTAGGTATTGTAGATTGTTTAAAATAGTTTGTTGACGCGTTTTCAGTGTAAAACAGAAGATTTTGTCTTGTCGGTCTAGATGGCACACGGAATGGAAGTCTTTCAAGTAGGTTAGGAGAATCAATTTTATTATTTATTAATTTGAATAAAAATAACTGGTCTAATATTATTCTTCGATTTTTAAGAGAGTTTTTTATTTATGTTTATTAAGTTAGTCTTCTTTGTTTATTCTCTAATGTAAAAACATTTCAAAAAGTATATTGTTAAGTGTCCTCGGCACGGGTAACCTCAGTGAGGTCACATTATTTTGATTATTAATAATTTTTATATTTATCCATTCAAAATTACATTAGTTTAAATATTTATGAACTTATTAAGGCTTTTGAGGCTATGCCCGTCTCAAGCCACAATAAATAACAATAAAAATACAAAGTAAAATAAATTAGATAAAATTATAATGACATAGAATTACAATCTAGAAAAAAAAGGTAAATGTAATAAATAATGACAGGTCGTATTTATTTATTTATTTATTTGACACTTTATATACATATACAATAAATATACATATAAGGGCGGGCATATTGCCTTAAGGCAATTTCTTCCTACCTACCTAAACTTTTCAGTTTGAGAAAATTACAAATACATGGACATATTGAATCTTACAATTTTACACAAAAATTTAAAACAAAGATTAACAAAATGAAAATATATAAAAAAATAACACTATACTATAAAAAGAGGAGAGGGGATGGGAAGGAAAAAAGAAGGATAAAGGAACAATTTAAATATTTAGATAGTGACATTTCAATCTTGACTTAAATGTAAATAAAGAAGGGGCTTCCCTAACATTAGTGGGTAGATTATTCCACAATCGAGCGGCTACTACTGTGAAAGAGGAGGCAAAAAAACTAGAGCGATGACAGGGTATTAAAAGGGTTCTCTCGTTACTAGAACGAAGAGATAGTCCGTGTTGTGAAAGAGGTTGGATAAGCTCTCTCAGATAAACAGGCGAAGTGGGATTTTTTAAAATATTGTGAAGCAGTGATAGAATGTGAATGTTTCTTCTATGCCTGATACTGAGCCAGTGTAGTTGCGTGCGATACTCGGTTATGTGGTCGTAGGCCCCATAAATGCCTCAACTTCCATATTTTCTTCTCTAAAAAGCTATCCATCTCTGTTGTTATTTGCTGAACCTCAGTCGTTTGTCTAAGGAAAGACTCAAAATATTGTCTTGAATGAATTATCTCACTTCAGTATGGGAAAATTCCATACTTTACGAAAGAATGCAAAGCTGTGCACCTGATAATTATATTTTATCAGAGTATTCATATGTCCATTATTTACACGCATTTTCTAAACCTCAGAGGAAAACTGTTCTATCGCAGAAAGTTGTCAAGGCTTTAGTTTGATTAAAAGAAAGGAAATCAGACAATTTTGCCATTTTAAAACGCCGTTCTTTCAAAATCAAACCATCAACAAAAAAAAGAAACATTAGATTAGATATATCAACAAATTACAACAGGAATAAAAAATGCTTTAAAGTAGGGAATATGAAAGTCTAGGCATTTACAGGGCTTATGACCTGTCAATGACTTTGAACTTATAACATAAATATTTTACATAAAACGGATATTTTTAAATCATAATGTCGTTTAAATGTCCACCACGGCGTTGTTTAATCCGAGGTCTAATTTTCATTAGTTCTCTTTGATTTTTATTTGATTATTAATTAAAACTAATGTCTGAGCGTCCGATGACAAACTATTATTGAATAGTTTATCGGGACAAAATATATTTCAATACTTTGTTTTCTTTACAAGTATAATTAAGTGTAAAAAATCCAAGCTTTGTGACTCAGTTAGTACCGGCTCGGCACCACATTACAATTTACAACTTCTTTTGTAGTTTATGACTGACACCCGTATTTTAGGGGTGCAACGCTTTCCAGTTTTTTGTAATGTTCATTACAATTTGCAGCTTTTTAAAAATGTTATTTTATTTTAAACCCTTACAGATTAAAATTTATTGCAACAGATATTTTATTTATTTATTTTATTTTATTAACATAAACGGCGATTCTGCCTCTTTTGTTTTCGAGAAGGGAATATGGAAGTCTAGGCATTTACAGGGCTTACGACCTGTCAATGGCTGGTTTAAGTGGCCACTTTACACACTGTGTAACATGTACCATTCTGCCCATATTTGAACATCTTTATACCTTCAATTATTTTATATGATGATGTATGTGAAGTCAAGTTAGTTGCCTATGTTTAAACATCCATATTTCTTAAATTCATCCATTTGTTAATTTTAGTGAGGTTAAAGAGCTGAAACCTTTATTGTTATGAAGAAATTCATTTGACTAAATTATTTTACCTACTAGGCAACGCCTGAAAACAATTTTCCAATTTTCAAACTTCTTTTTGGACCAGCTGGTTTTATTACAATATTTGAGTTTGTCCAAATGTTCGTAGACAAAAGACTGGATTTCACCCCCTCGGGAGTCATTAAGATTAACAAATTACAACAGGGATAGATAATACCTTAAAGTAAGGAATAATATCTATTTTTATTATTATTTATATTAACAAATTAAAATAGGGATGGAGAACATTTTAGAGAAGGAAATATGGAAATCTCGGCATTAACAGGGCTTTTGGCCTATCATTGGTTGGTTTAAGTGGCAACTTTACACACTGTGTGACATTCGCCAGTTTCTTTAATTCTTTTAAAGTAGTTAAAGAGCTTTTACCTTGAGCTGTGTCCATTTCTGTTGTAATTTTTGAACATTTAGTCCACTATTCATCATGTTTTTTTTAAACAAAAAAACAAAAACGAAGGGCTCTTATAAAACTCAACACGGTTCCCGGCACTACACACTGCAAAAATGACACGGTATGTGCCTGCTGCCGACTGCGACACGGTACAAATTACTAGTACCTACATTAACACATATTCTTTTCCTGAAGATGGCCCCTGGTGGCCCAAACGTCGGAACGAATCCATCTTACACGGGATCACCCAAAAAGATACACCTATTTTAAAAATCGAAACATTAAAAAAATCTAAGGAATTGAACAAATCAAAAGTTTTTTTTTCATATTATATTAAAAATACCAAATAGAGTTATGCTTGTTTCCTCTAAGGAAACAAATAAATTTATATATTTTTTATATTTTGGTCACGTGTCACGTTAAGCATAAAAACGCAATACACGTACAAAAACAAACATCAATTCGTCTTCTTTTCTCCTTCAACTCTCAAGAGAAAGAACGAGATATGCATATGATTCTCGGCATATTTTTCTTCGTACGACAGATGATCAGATTTTAACATTTTAACTCTAACGCGTATTAGTTTTTTTTAGTCTTCGGTGGATATTTAAAATAAGTAAAGAACCTTTGCAAATGGATTTATATCAAAATCTGTTAAATTATTTATTTATTCTGAATTCAACAAACAAAAATTCAAAATATCTTTCATCTATTTATTATTTTTTGTATTGCATTGTTATATTACTGTATACATCTGATTATAACCTAATATAGTTATCTTACTTCAAATGTTATAAATTTGCTTTTTATTTCGTTTTTTTTAATATAACTTAAACTCTAAACTTCATTGTCATATATTTTTAAAAAAAAAATTAAAAAGGGGCTAGATTTCTTATTGTCCATGCGCTCTGTAGCTGCAAGACGTGATGTTATCTAGCTCCTTTATATCATAATTGTTATATATCATAATTGGAGACGAGGAACTAGAATCCCAACCGTCCATGCACCCTGTAGCTGCAAGACGTGCTGGGATATTTATTTACTGTACAGCGCCCTTGAGGTGATTTTCACAAAAATGGCGATTTATAAATTATCCAAACATTATTATTATTATTATTATAGTTCATTGTAACTGTACCAGAATAAGTTTGGAAACTCATTAGAGTACAATGTGCATATTTTGTATTTTTAATAAAAAAAATATGTAAAAAAAATACCAGTTTTGAGAGCAATCTACCGATCTACCGAATTCGATAAAAATTCTACTGATTTGATTTTAAACATCTCCTTAAAGAAAAAAATTACAATACGGAAACGCTTTTATCAATGTTCATTTTCAATCCACCCCAATCTCTAGCCACGTCCCCCTCAATTCACGATATTTGGATTGATAATATATACATTTTTTATTATTTGCTTATTAACTTTTACTTTATAATTATTGATACAAATTTAAGTATACGTATAATGTAAAAACACGATTTCAAAATTTTTAATATTGTTTACTTTTCGAAAATTTATTTTGTTTAATTATTTAACTATGTAGGTACAATATACTTAATTATTATCTTACATCTCTGTGGAAAATATTTATCAACTTTTTTCACATTTTTTTATTTTCTATATGTTTCGATTGTAAAAACTGTTGTTTTTCCCCAAATAATCAATTTATTTTTTTTAATAAAAAAGAATCTACCAAAAATCTACCCACTTTTGATTGACGCAGGCTGGAAGTATTACTTTTAGCAATTAGCCCGCCAAAGTGCATCTATTCTTGTACTTGAAGTTTGAAATAATCTGAGAATAAAAGTTATGAAACCAGTTGATTCGAATGTTTAATTGGGTGGCAGATATGAGCCAGCTTTTGTTGTTTGCTCCATATAAGGGACAATGGGTTATATACGAAACCGGTCGGGTCCCGTTTTGGTAGTAGTGAGCACCCCGCGTAGGTACGGATATAAATACACGTTACACATACATAAACATATGTTTCTTCCAATTATTTTCCTGTTAAACTTGCGAATGCCTTACGTAACATTTAAAAATATTATTATGTGAATTGTTTTTTATTAGCATATAAATGGAAAGCCTAAAAATATTTTGTATCAATTTCTAAAATATGTGCTCTTGACATATTTTGATATTAATTTATACAGGTTGTTATTTAACTCTTAAAAGACTGTAGTAAATAATCCCTTTGCGCGCGGTGATGTAACATCGTGTTACCACTAGTAAAAGACGGAATATTCTAAAGTTCAGACATTTGAATAAAATGGAAAACATGGAGACTACTGTTTAATAACTCCTTTTCCATAAATTATGGGAATAAACATATAATTTAACCCTGTTATAGCAAAATAAATTGAAAATCACAAATACGCCGCTCATGTTACGCGCGTGCGTCCCCCATCATTGTCATTAACCGACTGAAGACTAAATCTGTTTTAGATGACACCCACCGCAGAACAGCGTCTCAGTCTTCCTAGTTATGACTTCTATCTTCGTGCTTTGTCTTGTATAAGGTATCTGTATATATGTGTTGCTGAATTAGCGGACATTCATGTTTCGCGTAGCAAGGTTAAATATTTTTTGTATTTACATATAGCATAGTGATACAATATTTACTTTCCAAATCGGGTGTGAAAACGTCCATTTGAAGATTACAAAAAAAACGAATTCATCGTTTAAAAAAATAAGAGAGATATATCAAATCTTGTGTTCTATGTCGACTAGTGTGATATCACAGCCACACAAGAGTAAAACTCTAGCACATTCGAAACCACGATAATCAGTATGGGTAAAAAGACATACATATAAGCATATTAAAAAAAAATATTAAGAATGGAAAATTTTTTTTTAAAAAAATATTAAAAAAACAAATGGTTACTGGCTTCTGCAGGGGAGAAGCGAGGGGGGCGTGGCCGCGCGGTTGAAAGTGTATCAGACTTCCCCCTCCCCCCTCGTTTCTTCCATGTAGAAGTAAGCAACCAGTTGTTTTATTTGATATTTAATTTTTGTAAATTTTATTTGTTCTAAAAATATATTTTTATGCGCTAATATGTATTCTTGCTCATACTGATCATCGTGGTTTCGGATGTGACAGGGCTTAAAGAACAACCTGTATATATTTTTTTTTTTTAATATTTACTATTTATTTATTTATTTGTTTATTTTTCCATACACATATTATTTACATAGAAATATAATTACAAAAATACATCTTAAAATTAAGCTATAACATGAATTGGAAAAAAGCCCACAAAGACTTCAGCGTCTGAGCGTGAGCTATTCCTTTTTTAATTATTAAAAAGTTTATAGCACATATATATGGTATGACATGACCATGAAAAGAAAAGATAAGAAAAATAAAAGGAAAGAAAGAAAAAGAAAAATAAAAGAAATACCATATTAACATATGCTGAAATTACGAAAATATGATTTATTTGCAGATTGCATTTTTTTATTTTAAATAATGTTTATCTGTACTTTAAAGGATAAAATACGGAATTCCACTTTTTGAACCAACAACAACAGAGATGTAGAACATTTAAGAGAAGGTAATATAGAAGTCAAACTAACGAATAAAAATTTGGACATACTCAAAATATTGTTATATTTTATCTGCAAAGGAAAATTAAGTTTTCTAGATGAAAAATAGAATATCCCTGCAATTTTTTATCCTAAACATGTCCAGTTATACATATATATAGGTTGTCGATGAAGATATTTTAAATTTTCATACAAACATACACATTTTCGTACATAAATTTTGATTTTATATACATTGTAACAATAAATGTATGTGAGTATATGAGTACTCATATGTATACATTTTTTTAAACTATTTTTTATACATATTTTTAATTGGGGTTTTAGGCCAGAACGTTCTTAAAAATTTTACATTGATTAATAGGTTTCATCATTAATGTTATAAAAAACCGATAATCTTTGTCAATAAGTCCACTTATATTCACTAGACATTATCACATAAATATACACCCGCACGTACACATATACACACCCTCACACACCCTCACACACCCTATATTTATACATCATCATTATCATCATTCCCTTTCCGCACCTAATAGTGCATAGCTCACTGCATTGGTACACCAATCGCAGCGTATCTCGATATTTTTTTTGTTAAATGAAGATAAGATGATCAGTCTGACGCTTTAGGTACCAGTCCGGGGACTATGACATATTCTGGTGTGAAAACACCCTTTTTTTTTTTTTTTTTATTTAAATCTTAAAGTAGGGCACACATATCATACATATTGTTATGTGTGTTCTAATAATAACATTACAAATATATTTAATTTATAAATTGTTTATCACATATGTCTTGACCATTATTTTAAATTTTGATATGTTTTTTTCTTCTTAAATATTTTTTTCCATTTCGTAATACTTTTTAATTGCTTTAAATAAAATTGAATTTTGTGACTTTGCCTTTTTCCTAAATGGAAGTATAATTTTGTTCTTTTCTCTAGTATTGTGATCGTGTTCATGCTGGTTCCGATCAATTTTTTCCAAAATTCTGTTTTTTTATTAGAGTTTATAATTTTATGAACAAATATCATTGTATTGTAAAATATTCTTTGTTTATATGTTAATAATTTCATTTCATTTACCATCGACTTTACCCTCGTATATCTGTTTTTTTTCAAAATGATTCTAAAGGCTTTATTTTGTAATACAGTTAGTTTATCTATGTTTTCTTTGTTTGATAAAAATAAAATGCTACTACAGTAGTTAACGTGTGGTTCAATAATTGCTTTGTAAATAGTTTTGCAGGAGTCCTTATCAATAAATCTTCTGATCCTTCCCAAAATTGATATTTTTTTTGCAATCTTATTTATTACCATCTTAGCGTTTTGGTGAAATGTAAGTTTTGAATCCAACATTACACCTAAATATTTCATTTCAGTGACTTCATTAAGTTTTTCATTTTCTATTACAATTGATGGTGTAATTTCTATTCTTTTGTTTCCTATATTCATATATTTAGTTTTGTTAACATTTAATTTTAATTTATTAATTTTTAGCCACAGTGATACACTATTAAGATCATGATTTAGTCTGTCCATAATTGTTTTATAATTTTCTCCCGATATATATATTAAGGCATCGTCTGCAAAGAGTCTTATTTTTGAATATTTTAATGTTTCGACAATATCATTTATGTATATAATAAACAAAACCGGTCCGAGAACCGATCCTTGTGGTACTCCCAATGAAATTTTGAGGGGCTCGGAAATTTCATCATTCACCTTCGTTATTTGGTATCTATTGCCAAGGTACTCTTCAAACCATTTTATAGTTTTTCCTTTTATTCCTATTTTTTTCAATTTTTTAATAATTATTTCTCGGTCTATTGTTTCGAAGGCTCTTTTAAATAAATATTTCACATCAACCATGTCGGTAATCGAACCCGAGACCTCTTGCTTGCTAGGCAAACGCACTGACCATTACACCACGAGGCCGACTATTTATATTTATACACATCCTCACTAACATTCACCGGCAAGTACTTAGAAGAAATATTATAATGTTACAATGAAAGCTATCGTCCTAAAATGTATGTGTTTTTTTATACCGACATATTGAAACCATTGTATAGATTCTATAATGCGTTTTGTTTTTTATGAGATAATACTTTTTTTTAAATATACATTTATAAAAATAAATTCAAAATTCTCAAAATGTTGCTGACAATCGCATGACAAATCAAAATGAATATTTATAGCCGCATTGTTGATCGAAACTCAAGGTTATCTCACAACAGTAACCAACCTGGATCCTCTGTTCTCCTTAGAATGTGATTAGCATTATGTAAAAAGTAATAATAGTTGTTTATAGGCATCGTAAGTGCTGGGGATAATCAATACTAAAACAAAATTATTTTATTTGGTTTTAAAATTACTTCGAGGGATTAAAATCCTGTCTAAAAAAAAAATAAGTGCGAATTATTTAAATTTCCATTTTTTTCATGACTAATATTGTCACAATGAGGAATTCCACTGTTTTCTAATTTATTTCATTTCTATTAGCGTACTATTTAACTAAGCAAAAATATACATAAATATATAAATATTTTTGTGCGTTATTTACAAAGATATGATTTTTTAATGTTACATTTATCAAATGAACTAAAATGGTTATCTGTAAGAAAGAGACTTAAATTTAATATGTTGATATTTATTCATAAATTTTTTCACGATAAATTACCAAAATATTTTAAGGATAAAGTTGTCTTAAACGAAAATTGTCATGAATATGCTACTAGACAAAAGGATAAAATAAGACTACCATTATTGAAAAGAGCTGAGTCGCAAAATTGTTTGATGTATAAGGATTTAAAAATGTATGATGAGATGCCTGAATGTATGAAGAATGAAAAGTGTCTGAAAGAATTTAAAAATAAATGTTTAAGTTACTGTAAGGAAATGTAAATATATATAGATGATGTAAATGTACATAATAGTTTATATTAGTTTTAATATAAGCTAACTTAAGAAAGAAATTTAAAAAAAATAATAAAAAAATACCGCGCCAAATGACTGTAATCAGTGCGTCACTTTTCAGTAGTGACGTCATGAAACGGTTGGCGTTCTTACTTTCACTGACCGCGGTAAGTTGTATTTCTCCAGCCAATAACAAAACTGACAAGAATCTATGGAATATTCCTTTGATTACTTCATTTAGTTGATCGTAATTTGCTCATTTCTATGTTACTGTTGTTTTTACGAACGTTCCGATTTAGAAAAACCTAGAAAGTTGACATAATCTCTGGTTGAAGAAAGAGTATAATGAAAAGTGTACTCTTTTTTTTCTATGGTCAAAACGTTCCTTACAAGGTGCGGGGGCTTTAAAGCGGAAACCGGAAATACTACACGTAGATATAAGGAGTGACGTCATTATTTACGATTTTAAAATGAATACTATTTTTAACATTTTTTATTTATTTTTGCGTGCGTTTTTGAGATATTTCATCCTACTCCAAAATTTTTAAATATTCTCGTATACACGAAAACATTTTTAAAATTTAATTCCGGGTTGGGTTGGAATTCCTCATTCATGTCCTTTTAAAATGTCAGTACTCGTATAAGCCATTCAAAGTGTAAAACTATGTTCTTTTGAGGCAAACTTCAACAAGGTAACTGAGTTATAAAAAAGTTGCGTTAATCTGAATTATTTTTTTTTTACTTCTTCTTCTTGCGGTGCCTTATCAGGTCCCCTGACCTTGGCGATCACTACAGCGAAAGCATCTTGGTCCTGCGCTACTCCGAGACCAGGACAACTGCTTGTTGGATGTACTCGCCATAGTGATTCCTGGGAAAAGATGACCAGAGTGGTTTCCCGTTGCCTTCTCTGGTGGATTTTTCTGTCGGGGTTACCTTCCCTTAGCCGGTTGGTTCTGGTTTGGAGGCGCCAGAAACTCGCCTTTCATCCTCTCGTTATCTGCTGTGATCACACCGTTCTGAGTGTGATCTCATTGCCCGGGGTTCGTGACGGTAGACGCTAACGAGTTGGACCAGTCAGTAGTGTTTCCGGTAGAATGCAACTGGGCATTCGTAGCATTTAATAGAATCAAATCCTCCAGCAAGATGTGACTCACTGCGACCCTACTGACGGTTCGAACCCTTCATCTTCATTTTATATTGAATCCAATATCATATTTAATGCAACTCTATAAGTATTGCACAAGAAATCAGGAGCATCGTTCTGCAGTACATTCACACCGTCCCTATCATGAAGAAATGAACTACAAAGGAACGTCGAACTATACAGAGACCACAGAACGCAGTCAAAGTCAGTCAGCCCAACAAGTTCTGTCAGTCAGTTCAGATCACTCAGTTCCAGCGTATAGTTCAAGTGCAGTCTCTTCAACCCATCATCGCCGCTACGCTCGCGCTACACAATCAAGTACTGTATATTCGCCATCTTCTCTGTCAATTTCTAACTGGAGTAGGAGCTCCAACTCTCAACAACCTAATTCCTACACGTGTGTTGTATTGTTGGGGTTATGTCTTTCATTTGAGTAGAAATAGTTTTTGAATGTGTGTGTATTTTAGCATATAATTGCTATGTTGAAATATATTGCTGTGGCTTTTCTTTTATCAAGTTCTTGACTATCCCATCTTGGTAAACTTAATGACACTCAAATAGGACGTCTGAAAAGTAAAGTATCAAAAATATAATAAAATGTGCACATTCAGTGTTTAAACTGAAACTATTACAAATGTATCTTAACTGCGTAAAATTAATTTTAATAAGTAAATAAAAATATGTTGTGAATCATTCTTAAGTTAGCTGTTGACCTACCCAATGTGTTAATTTTAAAGCCTGCATACATCGGTTGGCCATTATGACACCATACGTATGTTAATTTGACCTAGCCCAGTGTATTGTGTTCAATAAATCAAATAGGCATGTTTTTTTATTATTATTTGGAATAACTAATATATCATTTTTTGAACACTTAATGCATAAACATTTTGATCTTCAAGTTTATTTCCACATCCGGCCCAAAGGCCATTTGACGTGCATCGTCGTAATTCACCCGGCCCGGTAAAATTAGGGTGGGTGATTCTTACACAGCAAAACTTTAACTAACCGGATTATTGCGTACCAGACGTTGTCCGGATATGCAGAAATCTTGACAATTGGAATAACCATTAAATTAAGCATTTAACAAGAATTTTAATAGTCTTAATATATTGAACACTCCATATAATAGGTATAGCAGATAACTAATAAGCTTGATTCAGAATAACAGAGAATAGACGTTTTGTCTCTTTTCTTGCTCTTAATCATTAAATCAAATTCAATTTTCCACTCCTACTTTCCTTCAAACATCCTTCACCACTCCTTATCAATTTCCTTTCCACTATCTCCTTATTTGGCCATATTTCTTTTATTTTAAAATACAGTATATTTATATAATTTAAATTTTAAACCATCGTCGCTTTATTGCAGTATAATTTAGTAAATACATATTATTGGATGGCAGGCCCTTCTATGTATACATTTTTTATAGTTTTTATTTATATTAATTGAACCTGTACATCTGTTTGTATTCGAAATAAATAAAATAAAATAAAAAAAATTAAGGCAATGTTTTGAAAGTAAACGCTTTTTTTGCTTTTGTTTATTGCAAGGGGCAAAATTAACAGTTCACAATAGTCCAAACATTAGTACTCCTATATTTTTTACAGATTTCCTGTATTGGATATAGGTACACTGTCAAACCTAAATAGCTTCGTCTTGTGGTCGTTTGTAAATCCTTAAAAGACAGCTATGTAAAACCAATACTACATAAACTCGAGGTTTGGGGATTTGGAATCAAAATGGCTGTTAATGTTTATGTATTCATTAGACTAAGAAATATTTTATCTCTAAAACTTATAAAAACAGTATATTCTGCTTTAATATAGTCAATTCTGCAGTATGGAATTATAGGCTGGGGAGGAGCTTATAGGACAAACTTAAAATCACTCTCTATTATTCAAAAAAAGATTGCAAAAATAATTCTTAAAAAGCCCAGAACTTACCCATCAAAACTAGTATTCGAAGAACTTAATATACCAACAATTGAAGAAATTTTTAATAAAGCCTCTATCTTACAAACTTTTAAAGAAAAAACAATTGAAGTGCAAAATTCAAGTAACTCTAGATTTTCTAATAATTTAATTTTGCACAGATGTAAAACAACAGCAGCGTTAAACCATTATACGTACATAGGTAAGAAAAACTTTAATATACTTCCGGAAAACTTAAAATCTATAAAAAATTATCAAACTTTTAAAACTAAAATTAAAAAACATTTAAGACTCACCCCTTCCTAGACTCCATACCAAAGACTCCATTTTAATTTTAATTTACTTTGTTTATAAAAAAAAATAAAAAAATGTGAAACGAACTCCCTCTCTAAACACAAGTATCTACTTTATTAGAGAGGTAGAAACGTTATATATAAGATGTTCTGTACCTATTTTGTATTTCAAAAATGTATTTTGTAAAAAAAAAAAATATAAAAAAAAAAAAAAGACAAGTAAAAATTTGCAGGAGTCTGTAAATTTTTACGTTTACAAACATCTAATTTGTTTTGTATTTTAAAATATCTTTTAAATTATAATTTATACATCATCACATTAAATACATTTACGTATTACAAATAAATAAAATAGAGGAATTTCCAGGAACGTATGACAAAACTTTATGTGGTTAAGTTCTTAACATAAATCAGAATCATTTACAGAGAAATTTGATTATTTTTTTTGTGAATTTATTTCAATAGGGAAATATCACATACTACGAATACCGATAAAAATATACGAAATGGATTTAGAATAATTAATTGTATTTTTGAAATCAATATGGATTTTGTGGAGAAATGTTTTCATACATAAATGTAAAAAATAAATTTAATAAAAATACGTTGCCAGAAAAATGTGAGGTGTTTGGCCTTAGTTGTTGTGACGTCAAGATTCGTGATAATGTTCTAAAGAAATTTCAATGGCCGGGAACAAATCAATATAAATCGTGACGTATTAGACCGTTGGACCATGGAATGACCGTTTTTGCGGGAATTCAAAATTACAAATTTTAAAATATTTTTTATGCTAATAATAATTATCAAATATTTTTTTTTACTGGACAGTATTCCATAGATCTTTATTACTTTAAAGTGAAAAAAAAAATTACGTGATAATTTCCTATTGTTAATAAAAATATGCCAATCAAAGCTAAGTGCACAACGTAGTTTTAGTCCCAACACTTATGTCATGTATGGAATTGAAACATGGAACTGGCAGAGGAAGGATGTAAACGCGGTCAAAATACGATCTCTCAGACGAATGTGTGGGAAATCAATGTATGACAGGGTTACGAGTCAGGTATAATTCATAAGATTATAAAAGGGTCTCTGAGATGGTTTGGTTATGTAGAACGAATGGATGATGAAAGAATGGTTAAGCAAGTATATATCGTATGGCAAAAATGAACGGTAACGTGAGACGGGGCGACCACGGAAGACGTGGCATGATCAGATAAACCAAAATCTTATTTATTTATTTATCCATTTTTTTCCATTATAAACTATGATTGATAATAAAAATAATGTGATCACACTGGGGTTACCCGTGCCGAGGACACTTGACAATATACTTTTTTTTAAATATTTTTACATGTGAGAATATCCAAAGAAGACTTAATATACAGAGATAATTAACAAAATGTTCTGACAGTTTTAACACTACGTATTTATGTTTTATTATTATTATTATTATGGATAATGGGTATGTGGAGGGACTGCTTTCACTGTTTATTTATTTATTTTACATTTTTGTACATCGGCAGACTCATCGCCAAATATGAACTCAAATATTAGACTGAATTCAACTACGGTAATCATATTATTAGACTGTCATTCCTTACGGGGTTCCAAATTTAAAACTGTAAAAAATAATAACAACCGTTTTAAATTAGGAACAAGAATAGCGCGCCAATGTTGGCTGCTTCCAATTTCAATCCACCGAGTTCGCCATGGGCTAACATAACGGTTAAACAATAATATAATAATATTACGAGTATGTAATTTTATTGGTATCCATATTTGTATATGCTAATTCAAAATATGTTAACAGGGTTGTGGCCCCGTGGTAGTGTTGTAGACTCACGGACTAAAGGTGCGAGGCTCAAATCTCACTCTATCACAACTTGATTTCCGTTTTTCTAGCTTAGGAAATGGTCTAAAAAATGGAAATATTTATTTGTATATATATATACGCCCAATGGGCATTTTTAAGGACATATTTATGCATAGAAAATTATTATAAAGGAAAGTAGAAAGACACAGTGGTATATAGTATACTTGGTGGGAGTGGAAGCGGGAGAGAGGTGTTTATAATTGAATTTGATTCAGTGATCGTTTGAAAGAAGACAACTTGTTATCAAAGAAATCAAGACTGGTATGTTTGTTGGCAGACCTAAGAATTCTGGGCTTAGGGGGATGAAAACCATAGTTAGTTCTATGGTTATCGGTATGAAAGAGTAAGTTTTGTCTGAGGTTTCTAGTTGGGATATTTATTATGAGTTCAGGCGCATCAAAGAGTGAGTCGAGAATTCTAAATAGGACTAGAAGCTAGAAGGTTGGATTTATTTCGATAGTCTTGAAGAGGAGATATATTGAAGCTAGTTTCTAACTCTTTATACGTATATTGGTCTCTGGATAAGCCCAACCTCCAGCCTATCTTTCTCAAAAATCGATGTTGAACTGATTCAATATTTTTGATGTGAACATCATAATATGGAGACCAGATAACAGAGGAATACTCTAGGTGCGGGCAAACTGGGGAACAGAAGAGAGTTTAATTTATATAAAGATAGTAGTATACATAAAGTATAGTGTAGATTTTTAGTCAATTTTTGTTTAAAATTATAAGATTCTGTATAATTACATAAAATATGTCCATGTACTTGTAATTTTCTCAAACTAAACTGTTTGGGTAGGTGGGAAGAAATTGCCAACGGAGTTTTAGTCCCAACACTTGTGTTTGGAAGTGAAACTGGCAGAGGAAGGATGAAAGCCGAGTAAACGCGGTCAAATTGCGATCTCTTATACGAATGTATGGAAAATCAATGTATGACAGGGTTACGAATGGCGAAATCAGGCGAGAGTGTAAATCTGAGTCAGGTATAATTAATAAGATTAAAATAGGGGCTCTGAGATGGTTTGGTTATGTAGAACGAATGGATGATGAAAGAATGGTTAAATAAGTATATACGGAGAAAATGAGCTGTAGCGTGAGACGAGGACGATCAAGGAAGACGTGGCATGATAAGATAAAGCAAAATCTTTTTTTTTTTTCCTTTTTTTCCATTATTACCCGTGCTGAGGACACTTAACAATATACTTTTTTTTAAATATTTTTGCTTTGAATATACAAAAAAGACTTAATAAACAGAGATAATTAACAAAATGTTTAGACAGTTTTAAACGCTACGTATTTATGTTTATATTTAATTTATGTTTTTTCTTTTTTCTTGTCCCATGTTTTTATTTTTCTTTCTCATGTACTCGTATTTAAAATTATATAAACTCTTATAAATAAACAACTAAAACAGTGTAAGTCACTCCAAGCACAAGAGTTAGTCTCTTTTTTTGGAGAGTTACAGTGATAACATTTACTAGATGTGTAAAAGTTGATATGTTTAGAATATTACAAAAACATGTATCTACTCTTTATGAAATTTATTTATATATATTTTTTTTTTAAATGTATATCTATATTGTTTATATTATAAAACGCACAATAAAAGAACAAAAACATAACATAAACTTTACATTTGTGGAGCGGTTGATTCAATATTGGTTTGGGCGAATGAGACATGGTCATGGTCTAAGTCTGGCCATGTCAAAAGCAGGCAGAACCGAACGGCAAGTATGACAAGATGTATGAATGTGGAAGAAGCTAGAAATGTATGCCAGGATAGACGTATGTGCTTGTAGTAGTAGTAGAGTTAAAATGAGTCGAAAACACTCTTCGAGAGTTCTGTTTCTATTTTTTATTTTTTTTTTTTTATTTTTTTTTTTATAGTCTTTATTCAATTAAATATACATATTATTACAATATTAATACATTATAAAGAAAACAAAGTATTAAGATATATTTTGTCCCGATAAACTATTCGATAATAGTTTGTCATCGGGTGCTCAGACATTAGTTTTAATTAATAATCAAATAAGAAGAGTACAGACATATCATTTGATAGTACGACATAATAATGTATACGTATAAAATAATAAACATAAAAATAGTTTAAAGATTTTTATTTTTTTTAAGTAAGAAAATAGAGTAAAATAATACAATTAAAATTAAAGAATAGTAATTTACTTAAATATATTTTAAATATAAAAAAAATAAGTAAATAATAGACACATATATAAATAGTGTGTGCTCATAAATGTACGTAATATTTCACTTACATAACTGTAATCTTTACTGGCTACGCCTGGACACAGAAAAGAGGGCCTATATAAAATGTAATGATATATATTTTTGTTGATTTACTTCGCCGCTCCGACTACTCAGATGCGGTACCCGTTTATTCATAACACGAATTACAATAAAAAACTGACGGATATTATTTCTTCACCTGAGTGGAACAAAAAACTGATCTCTTGAGGTCAAAATCATTTTCCAGGTACAGTTTTTTTACTTTTAACACCTTGAGTTCGCTGAAGCTTTGCCCGTGAACATATTTTGTTCACTTTGCCCAGCTGTATGAAACAGTACTTATGATTTTCTTGTTGTATTACTGTAGAATGTTTTATTATTTAATATTGTTTTTTACATTTATTCTTGAATTATTTAAACTTTCTACTGAAAATGCTGTATAATTTTTTTAATATAAATCTTCTTTAATTTTTTTTTATAAATCTTGGGTATAAGGAAATTTGTTAAAAAATATTAAGTCAAATATGTTAGTAATAATTACTACCTGGTAAAAGAAGAAGTATAAAAAAAATTGGAAAATTGTTTCCAGGCGTTGCCTAGTAGGTGATTTGGTTCAGCCGGATGAATTCACCCACGTGATAAAGGTTTCAGCTCTTTTACTTCACAAAAGTCAACAGATGGAAGAGTTGAGGAAATGTGGATGTTCAAACATGGGCAGAATGGTGAATGTTACACAGTGTGTAAAGTGGCCACTTAAACCAGCCAATGACAGGTCATAAGCCCTGTAAATGCCTAGACTTCCATATTCCCTTCTCGAAAACTTTTTCCCTGTCTGTTGAAATAAATTTAAATACAAATATGTTAGTTTTATAAATTTTTTAAGAGGCAGATTCGCCGCTTATGTTAATAAAATAAAATAAATAAATAAAATAATATAGCTACACAATATAATATATCATGAAATTACGTAGTTTAAGATGATTTCATAGATGAGAGTTGTTGTCACACAGAACCACAGAAAAATAGCATTTATGGTGTATATTCATTATATTATGTACCTAATATGTTGGTACAAATAAATTATAGTTTTTATAGCTTACCTGTAAATAAAATCACCGTTCGCCACTGGTGGTAACACGATGTTACATCACCGCGTAACGTTATTGGTTGTTTGAAAGAAATTGCCATTTGGCAACAAGCCCGTCAATGTACAAATAACATTAAGTACAATAAGTTAAATAAATAAATAAATAAATTTTACAGCACTGCCATTTAGAGTTAAAATCTGGGTGATTTTATTTTTTTATTCGTACAAATACATACATATTACAAAAAATTACGTATACCAAACTCTATGATACCAAAAACCCTGTCTTGCAGAGGCGAATGGTGATTTTATTTACAGGTAAGCTATAAAAAATATCATAAATTTGTACCTACATAGGAGGTACACAAAATAAATAAATAATGTAAGTAATATATACTATAAATTGATATTTTTCTGTGGTTCTGTGTGATACAACAACTCTCATCCGTGAAATCAATTCAAACGACGAAACTTCGTGGTATATTATATTATATAGATATATTATCCATTACTTCAATATAAAATTCATTAAAAAATCGATTTAAAATACCACTATGAATTCAGTCGATATTAGGTATTCAATTGAAATGTCAACTGGCCGCATTGTTCTAGTAATTACTAGTGCTAAAAACGGCCGCATGGAGCGCTATATGTCCTGCAATATGACGCATGAAAGTAATTATAGTCTTATGTCAAAAATACCATCTCAAAGAAAAATAGTCCTTATGAAACAATGTTTGAAATACTGTTATCCAAATCAAGAGTCTTCAAATAATTTGTGTAATCTGCGAATTTAATCTAGGAGAAAAAACCCGCACCCGCAAAACCCCACCCCATACATTCAAAATATAGTATACTTATTTGTATGAAAAAATAATCTGGAATAATCGGCTAGTTTCTTGGCTCACCGCAGGCGCTGGGCGCGCTTTATTAAAATTTATTAGGATAAAAATACAAACGGTGGAAATGATTTAAAATAAATGTTGCTTGTTTATTTGTTTTTCTGTAAATAAAACATTATTATGGCTAGTCAAATAAAATGGTAAGCTGTGCATAATCGCTTCTAGACACGGTTTGCCCCTGGCATCTTGGCGCGTATCGCTTATATGGATATTATTATTATGGGTATGATTACATTACATGTCACACTGATCTACATCCAATACAGGAATATCTCTCTTATTTTTTTAAATTATAAAGTTATGTTTTTTGTAATCTTCAAATGGATATTTTCACACCGGATTTGGAAAGTAAAACTTACATAGCTATGCTGGATTTTAATACAAAAAATATTTATCCATGCTTCGCAAAGAATGAAATACATAAATAAATGTGTATAAGAGAGCACGAAGATAGATCTCTTAACAAAAAAGACAGACGCGGTTCTGTGGGCGGTATTTATTAGAAAAGAGATTCAGTCAGTTATTGGCAGTGATGGGGGATGCGCGCACACACGCGCGTAAGATGATCGGTGTATTTCATTCCCTTTCCGCACCTAATGGTGCATAGGGCACTGCATTGGAAATCCAATCGCAGTGTATCTTGATCATTTTTTGTTACATGAAGGTAAGATGATCAGTCTTACACTTCAGGTACCAGTCCAGGGACTATGATATACTCTAGTGTGAATACACCCTTTGAAATAAATATTTCATATCAACCATGTCGGGAATCGAACCCGAGACCTCTCGCATGGTAGGCTATCGCGCTGACCATTACGCCATGAGGCCGACTAATTTTGTATATTATGGAAGAGTAATTATTTAACAGTCTGTCTCCATGTTTTTTTTTTTAATTTCTGAAAATTTTAATATTCCGTCGTTTGCTTGTGGTTGCACGATATTTCATCACCGTGCACAAGGTAATTATTTACCACAGTCTTTTAATTGCTAGACGCCTCGACACAATACACGAGAACAATATAATCCTAAATATGTGTATATGATAATATAAATTAATTAACAAATAAGTGATACGCGGCACGATAAAACAATATGAAAATGATGAAATATTATTTTTATAAATAAAAGTTCACAGCGGAATCCTGGTCCTGACCCTGATGTATGAGGCGAAGTATGAACTTGGTAAACCAGGGATGAAAGTAGGCTGAATGCAGTCGAAATGCGATCTTTCGGGCGAATATGTGGTAAAACTATGTACGATAGATGCACAAATGTTGAGATCCGTACATTATGTAAGGCTGAGATAAGCACTATCGACAAAATCAAGAAAGGAGCTCTGCGCTGATTTGAACATGTAGAGCGAATGGACAGCGAAAGAACGGCTAAAATATTTACAGTGCGAATATTGATGGATGCAAAAATAGCGGAAGACGGAGAAAGACATGGCATGATCCAAATCCAACAAATACTTGAAGATTGACATTAGAGTGGGCTGATGATGTATGAAGTTTTTTTTTTAGACATCAAAGTAAAGGGGGTCTAAAAAGTCGCATTTTAGATCACATTGAACATAAAAATTATTTTAAAAAAATATTCCATACTACTTTTGGCCCTTAATCGAGGTTTGTCTGTCTGAACGTTTTGTTAATTATCCATATTGATCAAATTATTTTTTGTTAGTAGAGATATAACCTAATCACATTACAAATTCGAACGCGTTTTAAAACTACCGAAATGCAAAAAGTTTACACTCCGCGGAACTGATTCCGTTAAGCACCTGGCTAATATTTACAAAAACAATGGCTCATTAAAACAATGCTACCCATTAGTTAAGCTAGGGTTTCCTAGGACAGCGGTGCCCGTATTTTAACGGCCGTAGTGAACGGTGATGCAATGGACAGCCGTCGTAAAGGTGACTAGAGTGTGGTTTTCTAGGAAAACGGTGTTATCAACACCATTTAACACAGTTTTCCTAGGAAACCACTCTCTAATCACCTTTACGACGACTGTCCACTGCATCACCGTTCACTACGGCCGTTAAAATACGGGCACCGCTGTCCTAGGAAACCCTAGCTTTACAAAACAAAGTGCAACTCACGCCGTTAGATGCTCATTTAATAAGGTTTAATGCACATTATAAAATTTAATTGGACTGATTTTCAAAAAAAAAAATCGACTTTTTCGAAAACCTTAAGCTCTGGTTAAGGGCCAAAAGTAGTATCGAATATTTTTTTAATATTTTTTGTATTCCGAACAATCCAATGGGCAACTTTTTGAAACCCTTTCATTTATAAATTCGGAAAAAAATTATCGTCCCACCCTAATGTACATGTCAAAAGTCGGAACAATCGACGCTCGTGCATGAGGAGATATATGAATGAATATAAAGGATGCGAGATCTGTATGCAAAGATAAAGTGATGTTGCGTTTTTTCTTTTCTGCCTACCTTTATGGGGAAACGGAGTGATGGAAACAAACAAACAAACAAACCAAGTAAGGGTAGGCAGAGAGGATAGAACGCCACAACACTCTATCTTTGCATACAGATCTCGCTTCCTCTACATTCATACATCTTCTCATGCACGCGCGCCGATTATTCCGACTTTTGACATGTCCATCTTTAAGTATTTGTTGGATTTGGTCATGCCATGTCTTTCTCAGTCTTCCTCCATTTCCGCATCCATCAACATTCGCATTGTGAATATTCTTAGCCGTTCTCTCGCTGTCCATTCGTTCTACATGTCCAAACCGGAGTGATGGGATATATATATATTTTTATTTACGTGTTCACACCGGGGATAAAGGTGTTAAGCGCGTCATATTAAATTTAACGGCGAAGGACACAAGATTGCTTTGTGGGAATGTAATTATTGTAAAACATTCATTTCATTGTTTGTAATACTGGTTCATGTGCTGTTTCAGTTGGTTAGTAATAATCGGGCGTCAACTTTTTTTGTAAACGAACGATTCCTTGCAAGATACATTGTATTGTAACTTCCGTAAATTGCCAACTCAAATGTCAATCTGCAAAACGGTAAATGTAATTACCAGTGACCGACCGAAGTTTCGGTTCCGGCTAAAAATTGGCAGAAACTTCGGCTCAGTTGGAACCTGCTGTCGGGAAATGTCGAATTGCGTTCTTTTTTTTATATTTTTTTTATTTAACTTTTTGTACATAATGTTATTTGTACATTGGCGGGCTTATTGCCAAATGGCAATTTCTTCCAACCAACCAATAAAATAAAAGTTTTATTTTTATAATTCAAGTTACAGAACATATTCAGTAGAAAAAAAAATAATAAAAAGTTAAAAATGTATAAAAATAGAAATAAACGTATTTGTTTATAAATTACCTTAAATCAAAATTATTACTCAATGGAAAAAAGGAAAAAAGAGGAAAGAGGAATTGTGTATGGGTATTAAGAGAGTGCCTTGAGAATGAGAACGAAGAGGTAAACCATGAACTGATAAGCGTTGAAATTTTTCACGCAGGTATATAGGAGCGTTAGGACTATGAAGTACATTAAACAGAAGTGAGAGGGAGTGATAGTCTCTCCGCTGTCTAATTTTGAGCCATTTCAGTTGCCTACGATAATCAGAAATGTGGTCATATTTCCTAAGACCAAAAATGTACCTTATGCATGTATTCTGAAGTCGTTCAAGTTTATCGAGTTGCACACATCTGTTCTGCTGCCCTCGGTGCATCTGGTCAAAGAGTTCAAATCTTTATTGATGTGGGTCAGATCCATCTGGCTGAATTATTTTCCCTACTAGACAACGCCTGAAAACAATTTTTCTATTTTTATACTCATTCTTATAACATTTAATTTAATCAACATAAATAGTGTATTATTTAATATTTACGACAGAGTCAACTGCGTAACTTATCTCATATTACAACGATATTGTTTGCCCTACATATTAATATTCTGAGATCAAGTTCAGTCAACTTAATTTTTATAAATGATTAATAACTTTTACCAAACCGATTTTGTGTTGTAATGTGTATTTTTATCAGACTGCCTTGTAGACCAATATACAAAAAAAGGAACTAAATAAGATGAATATAAAAATAGAACTTTGTTTTTTTTTCAATTTAATGCAATTCAACAATATTTTGGGTTCGTCCAAATTTTTGTAGACAAGGACTGGATTCAACTCCCTGGGGAGCTGTTTATATTAACATATTACAACAGAGATGAAGAACATTTAAGATAAGGTAATATGGAAGTCTAGGCATCTACAGGTGATCTGTATATATATATATATATATATATATATATATATATATATATATATATATATATAGATACATCTATAGATGTTCAAATATAGGCAGAATGGTGAATGTTACAAAGTGGCCACTTAAACCAGCCATTGACAGGGCATAAGCCCTGTAGACGCCTAGACTTCCATATTACCTTCTCTTAAATGTTCTTCATCTCTGTTGTAATATGTTAATATAAACAGCTCCCCAGGGAGTTGAATCCAGTCCTTGTCTACAAAAATTTGGAAAAACTCAAAATATTGTTGATGAATTACCTGGTCCATGAAGAAGTAGAGAAATTGAAAAAATAATATTTTCAGGCGTTGCCTAGTATGTAGGTGAAATAATTCAATTAGATGAATCTCACCCGCATAAAAAAAGGTTTCAGCTCTTTAACTTCACAAACATCAACAGATGAAAGAATTGAAGGAATATAGATGTTCAAATATAGGCAGAATGGTGAATGTTACACAGTGTGTAAAGTGGCCACTTAAACCAGCCATTGACAGGTCATAGGCCCTGTAGATGCCTAGATTTCCATATTACCTTCTCTTAAATGTTCTTCATCTCTGTTGTAATATGTTAATTAATGCAATTCATTTATTTAAATATAACATATACATTACAAACATACATTTAATACGTACATATTATAAAAAAGGAAAAAAATACATGAAAGAGACTCATGTCAAAGTAGTAGGAGAATCCTGCCTCGGAAAACGTCTTGGGATACATGGAACAGATCAATATCCATAGCGATGTTGTTCAGCATAGCGGTAGCTCTTCCAACAGGCGTAACCATCGGCATGTTGGTCCTGTATATCGCAATATGAAACAATCTATGCTGACGCTGTCTTAGGTAATTATCAGGAACATACAAATCAATGCTCATCATAATCTCACGATTATCGACAATACCACGCAACAATCGATAAAATGTGTAGTCAAATACACATTCCTTCTAGTCTCTAAACTGTTGTAGCCAAGCATACCCTGGAGAAACTCGGTCGGGTAGAGCTGAGGATAATACCCCGCACTCTCTCATGTAGAAATATCTCAAAAACTTATTTTCCATTTTCTCTATCATAAGAGAGTACTTCAGTTTATGTGGCCCCCAAATCATCGAGTCACTCTCGAGTCTACTACACATGGCGACGGTATCTACCTACTCTCTACAAAAGCTTCTCTTCGGACATCTATCTCCCTTTGTTAACCATGGAGTCGAAACAGTTATTTTTTAATTTAGTTTTTTATTGCTTACATCTTGGCATGAACACTTGACAAATTTACTACTATGCTCTATTTTTTGAAAATGTATTGATATCATTTTAACTTTGCTAGAAATCCACTCGTCCATGCGCTTTGTAGCTGCACGATGATTAGTTATCTAGCTTTCATATAACAACTTTAAAATACCTAAATTTTGTAAATGGGGTCTAGAATTCCAATCGCCTATACGCTTAGTAGCTGCAAGACGTATTGTAATCTTACTCCTTTTTACTATTCATATTTTTTTTTAAATATCATTAATACACTAAATTTATTTGTCAATTTTTAAAATGTGTAAATGGGGGCCAAATTTCTTACTGTCTATGCGCTCTGTAGCTGCAAGACGTCCTGTAATCTAGCTCCTATATCTTATATTTTTTTATTGATCTTAATTGAAAACGAGGAACTAGAATCCCAACCGTCCATGCGCTCTGTAGCTGCAAGACGTACTGGGAAATTATCCAACTATATATACACGATTAAGTATATACATTACGATCTAAAGTAAACATTTGGTACTTTCATACGATAAAAATAATCTGGCCAAATAACCCCTTGGTTGGTAAAGAAACCCCTTTTGACGGTAGTTAATTATGTTTTTCTTTTTTTTTCAGTACGATTCCGTCGCTGCGTGCCTTCATTTTCTGCATACCCAGCGCGTCCAGGGCTTGGAGCAGGTAACAGCGGACGACATCAGGGAGGGAAAACTCAAGGCGATCTTGGCTCTGTTCTTCGCTCTCAGCAGACACAAACAGGCCGCCAAACAACAGCAGAAGTCACAACAGTACCAGCTGACAGCGCAGCATGGCGGCGGCTCGGTCGGTAAAGCAGGGGACGCTGTGAGCTGCGTCAACAGAATGACAGGGGGCGCTGGTTGCGATGATCTTCTGGCCGCTACAAACGCAAACATGGTCCAGCACAGGTAAGAATATATTAATTTGTAATAAATAAAACCCATAATAAAGTAATTTCCAAGTTGTCTTTTTACCTAAAATAATAATAATAAATTATAATTTTATATCAATGCGATTTCAAAAAGGTTTACGTCTTAGCTAATGCTTTGTAAAAAAAAATTCGGCAGATGGTACTACACATCAAAAACATGTTTATAAAAATTTTATTTTGTAATACTTTGCATGTAAGACGTTATTTTGCCTTCGAAACATTAAAAATGTTTTTTTTAATTGTTTGATAAATAATATTGAGCAATGTCATTACGTACAAAGATAAAATGCTTTTTTTTCTGGTTATGCCGTCAAAAATTAAAAATTAAAAAAATAAATTGTGACGCATTTCATTTCATAAATAAAACGAATTTCAATTCTGCCTGGTAAAAACGTACTTTTAATATAAATTATCAATTTGCTGAATTTGTTTTATCTTAACTATTGATGACATCTAGCGTCAAGTAGCATAACTAACTTAGTTTTACAATGTGCCGATAGGGTGAATCATTTTCGAAGCTAACAACTCTCGTACCTACGCGACTTTTATAATTTTATTTCCCTTCCGTAGTTGTAAATCTATTTTTAATTGCATCATAAAATATTACAATCGCACTAAAGGCGAAGTAGTAAACGCTGTCAATAAAGTTATTTATGATCGTGTGGTCATATATTTTTACTGGAAGACAAAAATTGATATGCATTGGACGAATAACATAAAATAAGGTAGGCAAATAGGTTAGACACTTTTAAATTTTTATATGGAATATGCGTTTTTATTTTATTGGCGTTTTAATCCGAGGATGACTCGTTTGTCAAAAGTTCAGGAGGAACAAAAAACATTGCGATTTCGTAAAAAAATACATATAATTAATAAATTTAAATCAAATTTATTTTGTATTGTAAATTTATATTCGAAAATCCATTTTTACTATCGTTTGCGTAAATTGGATGTAAAAAATGTATTCTTACGCGCGGTAAAAATAAGATCATTAAATTTTGCTTTTTTTCTTAAAAATGTATGAAAAAAAAGGTTAGAAAAAAAACACTAGTCACTAGTTTTTCCGAATTAACCAATGATTGTTGTAGTGGATTTCCGGTTTACGCCAAGTCAACTGACCGATCAGCGGAACTGACCGAGAAGAAGGGAAGAGATCTTGAGACACACGCGGATTAATTTTAATAATACGAAACATTAAAAAATCTTAGCGCTGGTAATGCGATATACAAAAATAAATATTATTTTATTTTATTTTTATTTTATTTTATTAGGTAATTCAACAAAGATACATACTAGAAAACATACAATTTAAAGCATTCGTCGAAATAATAAATAAATAATAAATAATAATAAAAAAATCTTCAATTATGGAATTACACAAAATAGATATGTACGTTAAGTTGTAATACATATTTGTTAATATTTTTGTTTATACAGGATACAATGCAATAAAAAATAAGTTGTACGTGTGTACTTATTGAATAAGATTTATTCCTAAGAGATTATTCGCAAAAGCTGAGAGAGTATCACGAAAAATGTCAATATTATTGTTTCGGCAGTATATATTATATTCCCGACACATGAGGGCCATAGGTGTGTGGTATGTAGCATTATTTGAAAACAAAGGCAGTTTAAATATTTCCCGATGTCTGAGTGTTCTCAATCCTGCATTTATTTATATTATATTTAGAAGGTTAATAACTGGCTGAGTTCAATAGACTGTTAACAAATAAAAAAAAAAAAAACACTGGAAGTCCTTATTATGACAGTTACTCATGGCGTATTCGCTGTATTGGATTTAGGGGTATAATTTTTTTTTTTTTTTAGAAAAATAAATATTGGCGTTTTTATGATTTACCCAAATATTTCATTTTGAGGGCCATTTTCAACGAGTTGTAAATAACTCACTATTATAAAATGGAAATCAAGTTGGGGTAGAGTAGGATTCGAACCACGGACCTTTGGTCCGTGAGTCCGTGACCACAACCTGATTCAATTGATTTTCTTGTTTAAGGAAGAATTATTCGCGGAGGTGAATTAAATCGAATGCAAGCAGTCTATTGGCTAATATCTAAATTCAAATATACCAATCAATGCGGCTTGTCCCATTCAATTGAAAACGCTAAAAAAAACCCTTTTTTATTTTTTAGGCTCACACTCGGTATTGAATTTATATAAACGATATTCGTTCTTTGATAATATAAAAATGACAAAAAACGTTTGATTTTTACGTGCGATTTTCTTAAATTTTACGTGAGAGCGGTTTAATTTTTTTTTAACACTGTGTCACAATTTGATACCTCAAAAAGTATACTATTTGATTCTTTTATTCTTTATTCGGATGATCAACAGCTACATTTACCATATATAAAAAACAAAACAAATAAGCCAATAACAGGTTTTCTTAAGTACCACAGTAAATTAAAATATATTCTCAAACATAAAATAAACAATGATCTAAATCTAAAAGAAAAAATTAAAAAAACTTTAAAATTATTTCGAAAGCAAACGCCGCACGTCATTATGATTATTCGCAAATAAATCTATGTTTAATGGTTTTGTTATTACATTAAATTGTCTTATGATGCTGACGATGCCGTGCTTCTTGCTAACAACAAAGAGGAACTGCAATTCTCGGTAACAAAGGTCTACGATGTATGCGAGGGAAGATTTGCTGATGAATGTCGATAAATCGAATGTGATGGTTTTTGAAAGAAATGAAAGTATGACTGGTTACGCCACATGTGTACACATTGATTTACATTATATATCTAGCACATTTGCTAGGATGAGGCGTTCGGATTTGTTTACTACCTACGGGATCCTGGTTAAGATGTTGCATTTTTCCTACCGTGGGTACCTTTATTGTTCCGGCGCCAGAACAACAATTGATCCGACCGTGTGCACATGTGATTCTCATATTGTCATTGCGATTGCAAAAAAGATACTTTTGCCATCAATAATTTAAATTAAGTATTAAATCTACGGTGTGTATAATTCGTCAAGTGCCCCTTCTCCCTGACATCAAGGTTGGATCTGATCCTGACTGCCGCGACAGAAGTATCAGCAATAGAGGTGCCAGAACCCAGAATAAGGTAGGAATTGCAATCATTGTATTTAGGGTTCTGTGGTAAGTAAAGTGAGGATAACGCATCCATCGAATCAGCCATTTTCGAGCGTGCAACTGCTAACGGACAAGTGGCGCGACCAATGACTGAATGTGAAATCACTGTGAATGGAGTTATACTAAAACAAGTAGAGGAATTTGTGTATCTGGGAAGTATTTTTACTAGGGATGGAATGACTGAGAAAGCTATTGAAAGGAGGGTGAGTGCTGGGAACAGAGTGAACGGAGCACTTAAATCAACCTTGGCAAATAAATGTTTGTCGCAAGAGGCAAAATTAGCAGTTCACAACGGAGTCCTGGTCCCGACCCTGGTGTATGGGAGCGAAGTATGGACTTGGAAAAACAGGGATGAACGTAGGCTGAATGCTGTCGAAATGCGATCTCTCAGGCGAATGTGTGGTAAAACTATGTACGATAGATGCACAAATGTTGAGATCCGTACCTTATGTAAGGCTGAGACAAGCATTATCGACAAAATCAAGAAAGGAGCTCTTCGCTGGTTTGGACACGTAGAACGAATGTACAGCGAAAGGACGGCTAAGAATATTTACAATGCGAATGTTAATGGATGCAGAAATAGAGGTAGACCGAGAAAGACATGGCATGACCAAATCCAAGAAATACTTGAAAATGAGCATGTCAAAAGTCGGAATAATCGGCGCGCGTGCATGAGAAGATGTATGAATGTAGAAGAAGCGAGATCTGTATGCAAAGATAGAGTGATGTGGCGTTCTATCATCTCTGTCTACCCTCACGGGGTGATGGTTTGTCTGTTGGTGTTTGACAATTTGACATCGGGTTTAATAATTTAGATTTTGTAAATACAAATTGACGTAAATTGTCAAGATTTAGACAGTTGTAATGACAATCCATTATTAAGATGGTAATAAACCATATATTTTTAATATATACAAAAATAAAATGGGGTGTTTAGGAAGCCTATAATTATGGACAAAAATACATCATTAGATTCCGTGTGCTGGCAAATTGAAACGACAATACGATTACAAATTCAATTATAAGTACTTACATGTCGTAAAGCCATGTTTCCTCGATATAAAAGAACTTCATCTTTGATTTTGTCACGTTACACGTTTATTCCGCTTGTCATGGGCGAGCTTTTGCTTTTTCTAGAAATCCACAGTCTGACGTGGTATTGCCATGCCTGAATCTTAACGTAGCAAAACTATCATTTAGACTCACGCGCTACTTAAATGGGGCATGATGAAATATAGTCGTTACAATATTTCACGACAATGGGCCTTCCCTTAGGAAAGCACTTTCAAACTTTTAATTTTTCTTTTTACATTTTGTTATATTATTTTAATAACATAACTATCTACTGTAATTTGCGATCTATTATTGTATTTAGAATGAATTAGGTTTTCTTTCTGTAATGTTCTAAATATGCGAATAAAAATAAATTAAATGAAAATAAATGAAATAAAGTTAGGGATACGTCATTATTTTTTTCTAATATGTATATTTGTACTCGCATGTATAAATAAATAAATAGATTAAACAATTCAAGCGCTTCAGGTATTCTTAAATTGGCTAACGAAATAAAAGGATTCGGCGCGAAGGAACTGAAGCGGTGATTATTTAATTAGTCGGTAAACATGACGTCTGGCGAAGTTAAAAATACCCCTTTGTGTTGGATGGGCAGTTCTGAATAATGTCACAATTTGTAGCGCCACATTGGCAAAAGTGGCGAACGGGCGTCTATTTAGATTGTGATTTTATCAGATAAATCCCTTCAGATACTCTCAAAAACCTTTTATTTTATTTTTTATTTATTTAAACGCCTTTTAGGCTTTTACATGTTTTACATACATATATACAAATAAAGACAGACATGTATTTTACACAGAAGTAGCAAAAAAGTATATAAATGATTTTTCGAAGAAAAAGAAAAATATCAAAAATATCATCAAGTCGCGAATTTGACTATCTGTTATAGAGATCGGGGTATTAAAAGAGTAAGGAAAGCAGATTGTCGTTTGTTTGCGCGAAATACAAAATGAATGACATTTACTAATATTTAATTCCAGTAAATTTTGATTACAATATTGAAAAAGTCTGTCGAGTTCTTCTTGCATTTTTGCACAGTCCGTGTGAGATAAATCTCACACGGACTGTGCAATGCATTAAAATGCAGGCGTAAATTTTCATGTCACCGGCAAAGGATATGAATTTACAATATTTAAAGCATTTGTTTATGTCATAAGTATATGCATTAAATAGTAGAGGGCCTAGGTGAGAACCCTGTGGTACACCAGAAGGTATAGTTACAAAGTGTGAATTATAGCCTTCAATAGTTACACTTTGTAACCTTTTTTCTAGGTATGATGTAAACCATTTGAGTAAATCCCCGTGGATACCCATGCACCGTAATTTATTAATTAAAATTTGATGATATACCCTGTCAAATGCCTTGGAATAGTCGGTGTATATGACATCTGTCTGATTGTTACTACGCAAGTTTTGCATGGCAAAATCTGTGAAAATTGATTTGATAAAACTGACCGTTGTTTTAGGAAACCGTGCTGTTGATTTGGAATATATTTCAAAATCAGGGGATATATGCGATCGTATAGATATATGCGATCGTATATTTTTTCAAAAAGTTTACTAAATACCGACAAAATTGAGATTGGGCGATAGTTTTTGGCTAAATTTTTTGCTCCCGACTTGTGTATTGGAATGACAAGTGCTTCCTTAAACTTTTGAGGAAAAATTCCTTCTTCTTAAAGAACTTATGATCTGTTAAAAAGTAAAGTCATCCGAGTCACTAGAGATTGCGCACAGCGTACAACGAATAAAGGTGGAATCCCATCGCTGCCTGCACCTTTGTTTACATCGAGCTTAATTTAATATTTAAAAACTTCTACCTTGTTTAAAATTATAGAACCTATATTATCAGAAGCCCATTGATCTGTGGTATTTTCTTCTTCTGTGAATGTAATTGAAGCTGTGGTTGGTGATGAATAAATAGAATTAAAGTATTTCAGGAAGAGATTGCATACGTTTTCTCCCCCTGACACAACTTCATTTTCAAAGCATATGGTTTGTGGAGTATTTGATCCTTTATTCTGATGTTTAATGTAAGACCATAGCTTTTTAGGATTTTGTGGTATTTCACGTTCAATAGTGTTGATATAACATTTGTAGCAGTCTTTTTGGACTTTCTTTTGTCGTGCTACCGTAATTACCTTAAATCATAACTATTACTCAATGGGAAAAAGGAAAAAAGAGGAAAGACGAAAGGAAGAGAGATTAAGGAAGATAAAGGAGATGTTTCTTCAGACGTGATTGAAGACCTGTCAATGGTTGGTTTAAGTGGCCACTTTACACACTGTGTAACGTTCTGCCCATATTTGAACATCTAGGTATATTCCTTTAATTCTTGTGGGCACTTAAACCGGCCAATGACAGGACTGGACTTCTATATTACCTTCTCTAAAATATTCTTCATCTCTGTTGTAATGTGTTAATATTCACAGCTGCCCGGGGAGTTGAATCCAGTCCTTTTCTACAAAAATTTGGACAAACTCAAAATATTGTTCGCCATTTCTGTTGTAATTTGTTCATATTATAAAAGGCTGTAAAGGGAAATTTTGCTGCGTATGTTAATTAAATTAATAAATTAAATAACCATCATGATAACTAACCAACTTTAAACTTTTAATTTTAACTTTTAACTTAATTTTAATTTTTACTTTCACTTTTGATTTCAACTCTTAATTTATACTTATTCATATATACATCTACTACCTGCATCTAATAAATTATTGTTGGTTGTGAATTTTTACAAAGAAATTTAAATGTTCGTGGAAGCAGAGAGAGAGGGAGGAAAGTAGAGTGGGAGTTATACAATGTCTTCTCCCTTTTATGTACTTTTTATTTAATATTTATATTTTTACTTTTTTATAATTCAATTATTTGTCCTCTCTCCTGCATTCATAATAAATTAGAGTGAAATCTGTAATTGGTCTTACTTTTTCAATTGTTCTTTTGTACCTTGTTTTATATAAAGACTGTATAAATAATAAATAAATAAATAAAATGGTTTCTTGATTGATTTGGTGTTTATTTTGTAGAACTCCATATTTAAACTTATAATTAGAAATCACACACTGATTTGAGTCTACTGAACATTTTATTTTATTTTTACAAATATAAACATATGAAAATTAAAACTTCGTGACAATTGTTTCGCCTTATTAGGGCATTTTCAAACGAATGTGAAGATTATTTGGATTGAATGTCCTTATATAGTTATATAATTCAAGGTACTTAAGTAGAAAATAAAAATAATCTTACGAACCATAGCATGTACATTAATCATAATTGAGGGAAAAACCAATGGTTAAGAGTGAGGCTAAGTGTTTAATAGGTAATGGGGATTTTAGGTATTTATGTTTGAATTTCGGGGAAAATATAACAAAGTAAGTATTTGTTGACATACAAGTATGTATTGTGAGATAATTAATGAAGCTTTATAGTTTTGTAAATTTAGATAATTGTTGTCGAAAAAATATCAATAATATTATAATAGGTTGCTGTTCATTTTAATTTTAAAAGCATGATTGAAATATTATAAGGAAATTTATATAAACATAAATGTATTATTATGAAATATTGTATAATAATACATTTATTGTGAGTAATCGATCTTAAATTCATTTTATAATTGTGAGTCAACGTCTGACTCAACTCTCTTTCTTACCTCTAACCTCGACTCACAGATTCTTCATTTTTCCCTGTAAATTATCCTCAGGACTTAAATAGCCGGAATTTCTCGCTCGGCAGAACAGAATCGGAAATGCTTGGCGTCCTGAGACGGGAGGCAAAGGGCCTTATTATTTTCTTATTTGATTTTCTCTTCTTATCTTTACGCCTTTTTGATTTAAATTGTTAACATATTACAACAGAGATGAAGAACCGTTAAGAGAAGGTAATATAGAAGTCTAGGCATCTACAGGGCTTATGACCTATCAATGGCTGGTTTAAGTGGCCACTTTACGCACTGTGTAACATTCACCATTCTTCCCATATTTGAACATCTATATTCCTTTACTTCTTTCATCTGTTGATGTTTGTGAAGTTAAAGAGCTGAAACCTTTATTTATGCGGGTGAGATTCATCTAATTGAATTATTTCACCTACATATTAGGCAACGCCAGAAAATGTATTTTTTTCAATTTCTATACTTCTCCATGGACCAGGTGGAATTATCAACAGTGTTTTGGGTTTGTCCAAATTTTTTTAGACAAGGACTGGATTCAACTCCCTGGGGAGCTGTTTATATTAACATAAAACAACAGAGATGAAGAACATTTACGAGAAGATAATATAGAAGTCTAGGCATCTACAGGGCTTATGACCTATCAATGGCTGGTTTAAGGGGCCACTTTACACACTGTGTAACATTCACCATTCTTCCCATATTTGAACATCTGTATTTCTTTACTTCTTTCATCTGTTGATGTTTGTGAAGTTAAAAAGCTGAAACCTTTATTTATGCGGGTGAGATTCATCCAATTGAATTATTTCACCTACATACTAGACTAGGCAACGCCTGAAAATGTAATTTTTTCAATTTCTATACTTCTTCATGGACCAGGTGGATTTATTACAGTGTTTTGAGTTTGTCCAAATTTTTGTGGACAAGGACTGGATGGGGAGATGTTTATATTAACATATTACAACAGAAATGAAGAAAAATTAAGAGAAGGCCACTTACACCAGCCATTGACAGGTCATAAGCCCTGTAGATGCCTAGACTTCTATATTATTATTGTTGATTTATATTGTTATTCAACCGTTACTTGTTCGGGAAATGAGAGACTTGACGCAATTTAAAGAAAGTACCTTTGGTTTTTGGTTTTTTGGTTTTTGGTTTTTGGTTTTTGGTTTTTGAAAGGGATGAAAATATAACTAAATGTGAGATCAGCGTGAACGGAGATATTCTGAATCAGGTAGAAGAATTTGTGTACCTGGGAAGTATGTTTACTAGGGACGGAAAGGCCGAGAAAGATATTGAAAGGAGGGTGAGTGCCGGGAACAGGGTGAACGGTGCACTAAAATCTACTTTGGCAAACAAATGTTTATCGCAGGAGGCTAAACTAGCAGTTCACAACGGAGTTCTAGTTCCAACTCTAATGTATGGGAGCGAAGTATGGAATTGGAAAAATAATGATGAAAGTAGGTTGAATGCTGTCGAAATGCGATCCCTCAGGCGAATGTGTGGTAAAACGATGTTTGATAGGTGCACAAATGTCGAGATCCGTGAAGTGTGTAAGGCTGAGACATGCATTACTGACAGAATCAAGAAAGGGGTGCTGCGTCGGTTTGGACATGTAGAGCGAATGGACAGCGAAAGAACGACTAAAAGGATCTACGATGCAAATGTTGATGGATGCAGAAAACGAGGAAGACCGAGAAAGACATGGCACGATCAAGTCCATCAAATACTTGAAGATGGACATGTAAAAAGTAGGAATAATCGGCGTGCGTGCATAAGAAGATGTATGAATGTAGAGGAAGCGAGGTCTGTATGCCAAGATAGAGTGTTATGGCGTTCTATTCTCTCTGCCTATCCCTACGGGGAAACGGCGTGATGGTTTGTTGTTGTTGTTGTTACTTTTGGTTTTTTTTACAATTTCGTATTTTTCTCCTGTATGTGTAATGTGTGGTGAAACTATGTACGATAAATGCACAAATGTTGAGATTCGTACATTAGGTAAGGCTGGACAGGCATTATCGACGAAACCAAGAAAGGAGCTCTGCGCTGGTCTGGACATGTAGAGCGAAAGGACGGCTGAGAATATTTACAGTGCGAATGTCGATGGATGCAGAAATAGAGGGACAAGTACCTGAAGATGGACATTTCATTTCATTTCATTTCATTTTTTTTTCATTTTTTTTTTTGCACCACAACAGGCCAGGAGGCCCAATTACAGTGGTGAATTACATCACAGATCAACCAGGCTTGAGAAAAATCACATTTTATTTTTTTGTGTTCTCACCGGGAATCGAACCCGGAACCTTCCGTGCGTGAGTCGAGCGTCTTGACCACTACACCACGGAGGCCGACATGTCAAAAGTCGGAATAATCGGCGCGCGTGTGTGAAAAGATGTATGAATGTAGAGAAGATGCGAGATCTGTATACAAAGATAGAGTGATGTGGCGTTCTTTCCTCTCTGCCTACCCTTACGGGGAAACGGCGTGATGGTTTGTTTTGTATTTCGCTCCTATTTATAAAGTACGAGCTGTACCCGGAAAAGCTAGATTTAAGTATATACTCGTGTATGAATACAATTGGAAATTTGATGTCAATCATTGTAACAAACAAACAAGTTATCACGTTGTTTCCCCGTAGGAGTAGGCAGAGAGGATAGAACGCCATATCACTCTGTCTTTGCATACAGACCTCGCTCCTTTTACGTTCATACATCTTCTCATGCACGCACGCCGATAATTCCTTCTATTGACATGTCCATCTTCGAGTATTGACGGACTTGATCGTGTCATGTATTTCTCGGTCTTCCTAGATTTCTGCATCCATCAACATTCGCATCGTTGATCCTTATAGCCGTTCTTTCGCTGTCCATTCGCTCTATATGTGCAAACCAACGCAGCACCCTTTCTTGATTCTGTCGATAACGCATGTCTCAGCCTTACACAGTTCACGGCATCTCGACCTTTTAACACCTATCATACGTCGTTTTACCACAGATTCGTCTGAGGGATCGCATTTTGACAGGATTTAATCTACTTTCATTATTATTTTTCCAATTCCATACTTCGCTCCCATACATTAGAGTTGGCACTATAACTCCAATGTGAACTGTTATTTTTGCCTTCTGCGATAAACATTTGTTGAGCAAGACACTTGACTCACACTCGGAAGGCTCCGGGTTCGATTCCCGGTGAGAACACAAAAATATAATTATATTTTATTTTATTATTATCACAAATAACTATCGACGTGCTTAAAATCATGCTAAGCATTTGAGCGATCACAATGAACAATAAGGAACATGCTTAAGTTATCGCAGTCATAAGTCAACGCGTGTGTAATCTCTAAGTCAACGCTCGCGTCGGTTTGTTTTTTGTTTTCCTCGTAAATTAATACAGACAAACAAAAAATCGGCATTTACTTTAAAAAATAATACAATATTATGCATTAGCAAAATAGTAAGGAGTATCTAATACAAAAAAGTGAAAATTAAATTACAATTACTATGGCGACTGCTTTTTTTGACATTTGGCTGGCTAAATGCAATAAAAAGCATGATAAATAATAAATAAATAATCAAAAATAGCAGTTTTGTAATATTTTCCATATTTACACCGGTGGAATTCAAATATGTGATTGCGCAGCAGGATTATACGTCGCGAAACGTAAATATTTTGACATTTAATATTAGGTGTTCAGGGATGTTCCATTGTGATTGCGAATACGATTAACAACCGTTGTGAGAAATTGTTATCACGTCGCTTATTAGCACGTCGGTTGTAATTTGTGATCGAGCTACTGGGTGTCCCGTGTTTTTATTTACCACTGTAGTCGGGCATCCTGGCCTGTTGTGGTGCAAAATAAATAATTGATTTGAATTTTAAAAAACAATTCGTTTAACATGTTTTCTGTCCAGGGGGCTGAAAGGGTTAACTTTCTAATGCAATCATCATTAAGCTCAAAATACGCTAGCTTTAAGCGCGCCGGATATCTTTATCGCGCGTTCACATTTCTATATCTCTCCTAGCGATAGTTGCACCCGCTAAACCCACCAACCAACGGGTGAATTAGCCGGTTTTGCAAATTAAGATGAATCTACAGCCGGTGGGATTATCCCTAATTGTTTTGGGCCACACAAGCCCGGGGGAGCCCTAAAAACTAATATTGGGTTGAGATTTTAGGGTCTGCGACTTGGGCCCCCTTTGTGCGCGGTATCTGGGACACATTGGTGAAGGAAATTATTACATTTCTGTTTTAAAAGTTATTTTCCTGAGGATTACCTTTATGTTTGAGATTCTGAAATAAGCAGCGAGCAATAAAAATCCTTCCGACCATAATCAACATAGGTTCACATACAATGGAACGAATTGACCCACCCCTTACTGTGCTAAAAAAATACGCGCGTTCCGGTGCTGTGTAGTCAATACACACACAAAAATTAAGGATTTTAAAAGTCAAAAATAAATCATTCATAGGCAATTGTTTCAATCAACTATATTTGACATATCACAACAGGGACGAAGAACATTTTAGAGACGGTAATATAGAAGTCTAGGCAGTCTATGGGGTCTAGAATTCCAATCGTCTATGCGCTTAGTAGCTGCAAGACGTGTTGTAATCATACTCCTTTTTATTATTCATATTTTTAAATTTTTTTTTTAGTATCATTAATACACTAAATTTATTTGTCAATTTTTAAAATGTGTAAATGGGAGCTAAATTTCTAACTGTCTATGCGCTCTGTAGCTGCAAGACGTCCTGTAATCTAGCTCCTATCTGTTATATTTTTTTATTGATCTTAATTGAAAACGAGGAACTAGAATCCCAACCGTCCATGCGCTCTGTAGCTGCAAAACGTACTGGGATATTTATTAATTGTACAGCGCCCTTGAGGTGATTTTCACAAAAATGGCGCTATATAAATTATCCAACTATATATATCTATGACAATAAATTACATTTTATTTGGCAGTTTTAAATTAACTGCAGAAGTAAAAATAAAAACAAAGCATGTGTAAACAAAGTTATTCAAATAGCAATATTTGTAACATCTTTAATTATCATGTTTTTAAATAATGCTCATGACTCATGATAACCTAAACTCGACAAATTATTAATAAAAGTTACAATTTTCTTAATTCTCTATGGAATTTGTGAACACTTTTTATTGAAGTTTTTTTTTAAAATAAGAAATAAATATTTGCGTTCTTATGATTGACCCAAATATTTTAGTTTTGGCGGCATTTTCAATAAGTTGTAAATAACTCATTATTAGTAAATAGGAATCAAGTTGGGGTAGAGTGAGGTTCGAACCTTGGATCTCTGATATGCGAGTCCGCAACACTAGCCACGGGACCACAATCCGATTTAGTTAGTTTAGATTTGTATTGCTGGTGTATTTGTATTTGTATTATGCTCTACAGGGCTTATCATCATTTCATCATTTATTTATTCATATATATGTACATTACAAAATGGAATATTTTAATTCATACATATAGAAATAATTAAAATAATTAGGTAAAATTAGGTATATATTAAAAAAAACACATTAGTATACATAATATCCAAAGAATAAAATGTTAAGAGAATCTTGTAACGAAAAACTCCCTCAAAGACGTGAAAAATGTCAATGTCCAAAGTGATATTGTTCAACATAGAGATAGCCCTTACGTTGACAGTTACAGTTACAAAAGTTACCTTTAGTTTGACAGCTGTCATTCTAATCAAGCTATATTTTAAGGACTTAGTGAACCGAGTATTATATACATGCTCCAATTTATTTCTCTGTTACACAGTGTATAAAGTGGCCAATTAAACCAGCCAATGACAGGTCATAAGCCCTGTAAATGCCTGGACTTCCATTTCATTTAATTTATTTATTCATATATATGTACATTACAAAATAAAATATCTTAATTCATACATATAGAATTAATTAGGTAAAATTAGGTATATATAAAAAAAAAAACACATTAGTATACATAATATCCAAAGAATAATATGTTAAAAAAGTAAGAGAATCTTGTAACGAAAAACTCCCTCAGAGACGTGAAAAATGTCAATGTCCAAAGTGATATTGTTCAACATAGAGATAGCCGTTCCAACAGGCATAACCATTGGCAGGTTGTTCCTGTATATTGGAATGTGAAACAGTCCATGTTGACGCTGTCTAAGGGATCATAAAAGGATCTATCAGGAACATAAAAGCTAATGCTCCGCATAATTTCAGGGTTGTCAATAATACCGCGCAACAATCGAAAGAAGTGCGTTGTTGAATACACATTCCTTCTAGTCTTCAAACTGCTGTAACCGAGCATACCCTGGAGGAACTCAGTGGGATAAAGCCATGGATAATATCCGCACTCCCTCATGTAGAGAAACCGAAGAAATTTCTTCTGAACCCTCTCCACCATAAGAGAGTACTTCAACTCACACGGTCCCCAAATCATCGAGCCACTCTCGAGTCTACTTCGCACCAACGAGTTATAAAGAATTCTCAGTACTCGTGCACTACCAAAAACCCTGGCAGTACGCAAAACGAATCCTAACATCTTCAACGAACGACTACAAACTGTTTCGATCTGATCATGGAATGTCAGGGAACTCACAAAAGTGATGCCTAGATCTTTAACCTTCGCAATCCGCATAATTATGACCTGTCATTGGCTGGTTTAATTAGCCACTTTACACATTGTGTAACATTCACCATTCTGCCCATGTTTCGGCTCTTTAACTTCACAAATATCAACAGATGAAAGAATTGAAGGATTATAGATGTTCAAATATGGGCAGAATGATGAATTATATTTTCATTTTATTTTATTAGGTAATTCAACAAAGATACATACTAGAAAACATACAATTTGAAAGCATTCGTCAATACAATTTTACATGCATATATATCTTAAATTATAGAATTACACAAAATAGATTTTTAATATTTATATTATACAGGATATAATGCAATAAAAAATAAGTTGTAAGTGTGTACTTATTAAATAAGATTTATTCCTAAGAGATTATTTGCAAAAGCTGATCATGAAAAATGTCAATTTTATTGTTTCGGCAATATATATTATATTCCCGACACATGCGGGCCATATGTGTGTGGTATGTAGCATTACTTGAAAACAAAGTCAGTTTAAATATTTCCCGATTGTTACACAGTGTGTAAAGTGGCCACTTAAATCAGCCAATGACATGTCAGAAGCCCTTTAGATATCTAGACTTCCATATTACCGTCTATAAAATGTTCTTCATCCCAGTTGTGATATGTTAATGTTAGTAGCTCCCCAGGGAGTTGAATCCACTCCCTGTCTATAGAAATTTCGACAAGCTCAAAATATTGCTTACTATAGTCAAAAGTAAAAATATTTTTATATAATACCTACAAAAAATACTAACGTTCGCAACGCGAGCAAACGGACCACTCTTTCTGGAGCTTTGAGAGCAACTGAGCGCAACTGGCATTTTATGGCGGTGGTACAGACTGGTGCCACGCGTGAAATTGTCCCCCCGCAAATATATCTATAGCGCCGAGAGTGAGAAGTAAAGGGTATTTCAGGCAATCGTATATTCGGTATTCTTTTACTTCATCCCCGCAACAATGCGACATATCGGTAAGGTTTTGATTGTAAACGTGATTTATCTCCAATTTCTGATTAAATGCCCTTTTTTCATTAAAAAGGCTTTTATATTATCATCGTACAAAGACCGAATGCTATTGAAGTGACCAACCAAGGCCTGTATTCATATTCATATTTACAAGTAAATTTAGAATTTGTTTTTTTTTTTTAATAATTACAAAATAGTCTTAAATTAAAGTCCAGCTGAGTTGCATACATACAACTCGTCAGCAGGTTCTTATAAATTGCATCGATTATTCACACTTAACCTACATTAATAATAATTTTACTTGAAAAACATTACATATTACACTATCAAAAATTAAAAACTATCACTAATTCAAAAAACTTTTTCTATTAACCATAATTTGAGCAAACGTCTCACTCCTGTATTTAACTCAGTATTTTTAATATTGTTTGGTAACATGTTAAATATTTTAGGTATACTGTATTGCAGTGTCCTTTTGCCATATTTATTGCAATATCCAGGAACAGCTAGCTCTAGTACAGCCATACTAGTAAACCTGGTGTTGTAATCATGTACCAACTTGTGTTTATACTCGGAGTGCGACGCATGCTGACAAATTAAGTTGTACCAAAATAGAGCTCTACCTGATAATTTATTTACAGATTTACACATCAATAATATTAAAATATTGTGTTTCTGGCGGTATGCGTCTTTATGTAGTAGCAATTTTATCATAGAATTTTGCAAAGTTTGAATAAAATTAATATTAGTTTTACTCGATAACCCCCAGGAAGTTATAGCGTATCGTATAATTTATTTATTTACTATATATATATACGGCCTAAGCCAATTTCAACAGTTACATAAAGAAACATAAATGCAAGAAACTGAACAAAAAGAACATAAAACTATTTAGCAAAGACAAACAAGAGCAAAACAATAATTGTATACAATATATTAAAAAAAACTTTGAGCTAAACCATGCCAATCCAACTTCATCCCACACTGTTTAGTCGCGAAGAGATCTACGAAAAGCCGGAAGATCTATCCCAAAAAATTCCAAGTTGTATGATGAATTGACTAATCTACACATTCTGGACATTGGGGCATAAAAACAAAAGTTGCACTTATAAGATTTTATAAATAGCAGATTTTGACTTCTGGTGACACGGTTGGGAACATGAAAAGAAATTGATTGCAACAGAGATGGGACATCACTTAAAGCATTAATTATTTTGAAAATGCATATAAGGTCCATCTTAGTTCTACGTCTCTCCAATGAAGACAGATTAAGAGATTGCTCTATTTCAAAATAGGAATTATTACCCCTTTGTAATCCGAGCAACCATGCCACTTTTCTTAAAAAGCGGTGTTGGGCAGACTCGATATGGTCAATATGAGTCCTGTAGAATGGAGACCAAATAGGAGAAGCGTATTCTAGATGGGGTGGAACTAGTGAGCAATAAAGAGTTTTGATGGTATTAATATTTTTGGAGTCCGCCGTCTCTCTATTGATAAAACCGAGAAGTTTGAGAGATTTGTTTACAATATTATCAATGTGTTCACGATAGGAGAGTTTACTATCTAAAGTAATGCCAAGATCCTTTATTGACGAAACCATTGAAAGGGCAGTATTTTTTAGTTTGTAGTTGAATTGTATAGGTTTTTTTCGTCGCGAGAAAGATATTATTTTACATTTGTCAATGTTAAGTTGAAGACAATTGATGTCGCACCATTCATTAAAACAATTAATACCATGTTGAAAAAGAAGACAATCATTGGGAGATTCAATCAGTTTAAGTACCTTGTTGTCATCAGCAAAAAGCCAGAATTTTGTATTTCGAAAAACATTGATAATATCATTTATAAAAATATTGAATAATATAATTGATTGAGAGAGAGATAAATAAATAATTCGTAAAGTATTATCAGGGACATATTATTTTTAAATATATGTACATTCTATTACTTATTGCCTGTAAGCCCTAAAACAGAATCTATGTATACAAGAATTGTTAATTGTTTTTTTTTTCTTTCTGTGTTTCTCTTCTCTTTAATATATATAAATATGTATGTATGTATGTATGTTAATCTCAATCAATAAATAAAATAATAATCTTACCTGAGAGTAGCCATAGAGTCGATAGCACCTGTTTTCTGGTTCTGTTTTAAATAGCTGAATTTATTCGTCTGGGCTCTGAGGGTATTTGTATGTGTGTGTTCAACTTAAAGATTTTGTTTTGAACTTAGAGATCAGAGAGTAAATGATGTAGTTGTTCTCATTACCAATAAAAACTCCATTAAAATTCCAGTTCTTGGTTTCGTCATCTGTCACATAAACTAAAAACCGCTTTAAAGAATATAATATGCATTTGACAGTAGGGTTTTCACTAATACGAAATATTTTTTGAATAGTGTGAACATTTCGTTTAAATTTAAACATTAAAAACGCAAAACAAACTGTTATAATATTGTTGAATAATATTGTATAAACATACTAACTTTCTGAAAACGTTAAACGTTAAAGAACTGCATTTTCGCCATAAACTATAACATTGAATGATTTTAGTTTTTAGTATTTTACCTGCTCATGGCATCAGTTATAGTAATGCTAACGATAAACCATTAAAAACAAATGCGAAATCAGTATTGACGATGCAAAGCATTATCAACAAATCCGGTATAAATAGAGAATGCCAAACATTATGAACAAATACAAAAATCGTTATTAAAAACCCCAAGTATTATTAAAATATGCGAAAGCAGTATCAACAAATGCGAAAGCATTATTAAAGAATGCGACAGCAATATCAAAAAATGTGAAACCGTTATTAAAGAATGCAAAAGCATTATCAACAAACCCGAAAGTATTATTAATAAATGCAAAAGCATTATTAGTTAATAGAAGAATGCTTAAGTATTATCAATAAGTCCAAAAGATTTGTTGAAAAATTCAAAAGCAATATCAACAAATGCAAAAGCCTTACTAAAGAATGCGAAAGCAATATCAACAAAGTCAAAAGCATTATTGAATGCGAAATTTAATATTTGCGAAAGTATTGTCAACAAACTCGAAAGCATTATTAACGAATGCAAAAGCATTATCTACTTAAAGAATGCAAAAGCATTATCAACCAACCCGAAAGTATTATTTATTAATCCGAAAGCATTATTAACAAATACGAAAGTATTCTTAAAGAATGCAAAAGCATTATCAATAAATTCGAAAGTATTGTCAAAGAATGCAAAAGCATTATTAACAAATCCAAATGGTTTTTTTAAATGCCAAAGAATTATCAACAAATCCGAAAAATAGCGATAAAATTCATCCAAAGTGTAATAGGGAGTTATCACATACTACGAATACCGATAAAAATATCACATATAAATTGGATTTAGAATAATTAATTATATTTTCAAAATCGATATAAATATTCTGGAGAAATGTTTTCATGTATAACTTTAAAAAATAAATTATAAAAAATATTTCGCTAGAAAAACGCGACAATGTTCTATAAAAATTTTAACGGTTAGGAACAAAGTTGAAAATAAACATGAATCGTGACGTATTAGGGACATGGCCAACGCAATGACCAATTTTGCGGGAATTCAAGACTACCATATCGTATTTTAATCTGATATGTTTAGCATGCTAACGAAATGAAATAAACTAGCAGTAATTTCCAACACCAGCTTTTTAATTCTTTTTCTTTTTCACTAAGGTTGCGTTTCCTTTTATGTCCTTTGTCCCGGAGTAGCGTTTTGTACGTCAAAGTCCTTCACGAGATAGGAGTGACAGTATTGGGAATGGCTGTCAGCGGAAACAGAGATTGCTCATTGTCTAGCATTAGTATTCATTATTTGAACACAGCCCACTGTTGCGTTCTGTTCTGTCATGTTTATTTGTTCATACTGTCTTTTCAACATCCTTTTTTATGCTGTCTCCAGGACCAGATTGCAACAATTAAATAATCAAAAAATGACAAATAATATTACCTGAAACACGTTTAATTTTTCATGTTACTATTTACATGCCCGATGGGCTTTACATTTATTAGCAATTCATTTGAGTGCATCGGTGTAACACAAGTATATAAATGAAGTTAACAGTCAGAATAACATTTAAAAAAAACTAAAAGCAACAATTACAAGTTTAAATAAGGAAACGTACCCACATAGATACTCCTTGACTATGGGGATATATGTTGTCCAGATGCTAACTCTGAATTACTTAATAAGTTAGAATGATTGCAGAATATTTGTATTCGTTATATCTTTGATCTTCGCAAATTTGACCACATAACCGAGTATCGCACGCAACTACACTGGCTCAGTATCAGGCATAGAAGAAACATTCACGTTCTATCGCTTCTTCACAATCTTTTAAATAATCCCACTTCGCCGGTTTATCTAAGAGAGCTCTTCTAACCTCTTTCACAACACGGACTATCTCTTTCGTTCTAGTAACGAGAGAACCCTTTTAATATGCTGTCATAGCTCTAATTTTCTTGCCTCCTCTTTCACAGTAGTAGCCGCTCGATTGTGGAATAATCTATCCACTAATGGTAGAGGCGCCCCTTCTTTATTTACATTTCAGTCTCAAATAATGTGTAATAAACTACCTATAAGTAAATAAATAAAGAAATATATTTATATTTAGTTATTTATTAATGGAATTAATTAATTTTTTTATTGACAATAGAAATGCGATTTCGTTTTTCAGAATTTTTATCTCAGGATAGCCATCGTGTAAAAAACACTCGTCCAAGGTTCTGGTTATATTCCATAGACAGAACTGTATTCTTTGTCAGCTTAGCACAGAGAAAATTATATATATATCTATGATTATTTTATATTTTCGTGAAAATGAGTGGACATTTTTATACCTTCCTCTTCGTTTAGGAAGCCGAGTGAACGCGGTTGAAATGCGATATCTTAGACGAATGTGTGGGAAATCAATGTATGACAGGGTTACGAATGGTGAAATCAGGCGAGAGTGTAAATCTGAGTCAAGTATAATTGATAAGATTAAGAAAGGGTCTCTGAGATAGATTGGTCACGTAGGACAAATGGACGACGAAAGAATGGTAAAACAAGTTTATATGGCGAAAATGAACGGCAACGTGAGACGAGGACGACCAAGGAAGACGTGGCATGATCAGATAAACCAAAATCTTTAGTCTGGTCATGTCAAAAGCAGACAGAACCGAAGGGCATATATGACAAGATGTATGAATGTGGAAGAAGCTAGGAATGTATGCCAGGATAGACGTGTGGCGGTCCATTCTCTTTGCCTATCCCTACGGGGAAATGGCGTGATGGTAGTAGTAGTAGTAGTCTGCTTTCATATTTTTTTATTTAATAATTTCTCCTTACGCTTTCTATTATAACTACAGTCTACAAGGATGTGAACATACCGAAAATATAATTAATTGGATAAATATTGTACTTAATGCGACCCTGTATTTCAACTCCAGCATTAACAATACAAAAATCATACATTTCGTTGGAAGTAATAATAAATAAATAATTATCCGCTTCAGTGGTTGCGCATTCTGTTTCGGTTAAAGGAAATCTTGGGTTCGACGCCCCACGGAAATGTATTCATAATCGATATTTATAACAAACCATATTTTGAGTTTATACAAATGTTTGCAAACAAGTACTGGATTTTACCCCCTAGGGAGTTATATAATATGTACGTTTTGAATGTATGTTTGTAAAATATATGTTGTTTTTAAATAAATAAATTGAAAAAATTAAATCCATATTCACGTATGGAATTTTTCAATTCTCTATATAAACTTGGTTTGGATTTTGGATATTACATTTCTATGCGTGCTGGCCCACTATAGAAAATAATAGTAAGATAAAACTAGTGACATCTTTTGTCGAATGGGAGTAAGTTTTAAAAGACCTGAAATCTTTATATCGGATTGGTTTCTAAGATAGACAACGGCGAGAATTTTGACTCTCTTTTTTTATTAACCTATCACTGCTATCATCACGCCATTTCCCCTTGAAGTAAACAGAAAGGATGAACCAACACACACGTCTATCCTGACATACATTTATTGGCGGCCTCCGTGGTGTAGTGGTCAAGACGCTTGACTCACGCACGGAAGGTTCCGGGTTCGATTCCCGGTGAGAACACAAACATTAAAAAAAATGTGATTTTTCTCAAGCCTGGGTGCTCTGTGATGTAATTCACCACTGTAATTAGGCCTCCTGGCCTGTTGTGGTGCAAAAAAAAATGTAAATGTAAAAAATGTAAAATGTATTATTATTTTTTTATATTTTATTCATGTATATTTTAATATTTTTCTTATAACATATATCACTTCGTAGGCATGCCTTGTGTGCAGGTATATTAAATCTACAATTTTTTTTGAAATTCTTAGCTTTTTCCACATTCATACATCATGTCAGTCGTGTCTGCTTTCGACTTGACCGGACTTGAAATTTTGATATATCTGATCATGCTACATCTTTCTTGGTCGTCCTCGTCCTACTTTACCATTTATTTTCGCCACATATGTATACCATTCTTTCGTCATCCATTTGTTCTACACGACCAAACCATCTCAGTGGCCCCTTTCTTCATCTTATCAATGATACATGTCTCAGATTGGCACTTTCGTCCGATTTCATCATTTTTAATCCTGTCATACATTTATTTTCCACACAACCCTTTGAGAGGTCGCATTCCCATACAATTAAATATTTCACTACACTGTGTATACTTTTTTGGACTATAACTCCATTGTGCACTGCCAGTCTAGCTTCGATTCACATAGTTTCATTTCATTTAATCAATTTATTCATTCACAATTACACTCGGCTACATATTCATGAGCTTTTAACAAGATTATTATATAAATAATAAACATTATCTCGTGCTACCATGCAAGGGGTCTCGGGTCCGGTTCCCGACATGGTTGAAAGGAAATATTTGTTAAAAAAGGGAATTTTCACACAATAATATTTCATAGTCCCTGGACTGGTACCTGAAGCGTAAAATTGATCACCTTACCTTCGTGTAACAAATTGATCGAGATATGCTGTGATTGGTGTATCAATGCAGTACCCTATACACCATTAGGTGCGAAAAGAGAATGATGATGATGATTTAACATTAAATAATTAAATTTGTTGCAACAGAGAAGAAAACATTTTTGAGAAGGGATATGGAAGTTTATACATTTGCAGGGCTTATGGCCTGTCATTGACTGGTTTAAGTGGCCACTGGATATAAATAACTCCCATCGGAGGAAATCCAGCCTGTCTGCCAACGTTTAAACGTACTCCAAACATTGTTGAAATAATTAACAAAAATAAAAACATAGATACTCAATCAATGGGGTAGAGTAGGATGCGTGGTTCGAATCCTACTCTACCCCAACTTGATTTCCATTTTCTAATAGTGAGTTATTTACAACTCGTTGAAAATGGCCTTCAAAATTAAATATTTGGGTAAATCATAAGAACGCAAATATTTTTTTTTTTTTTTTAAATATTTAAAAAATAAATTTAAAAAATAATTTTAATAACATGCGATGCAATAGAATAACAATCCGTAAAAATTAAGTATACTTTTACTAGTAACATCACACCAATTCCCCGTAGGGGTAGGCAGAGAATGGACCGCCACATACGTCTATCCTGGCATACATTCCTAGGTTCTTCCACATTCATACATCTTGTGCCTTGGGTTCTGTCGGCTTTTGGCATGACCAGACTTAAGATTTTGGTTTATTTGATCGTGCCACGTCTTTCTTGTTCGTCCTCGTCTCACGTTACCGTTCATTTGTGCCATGTTATTAAAAAATATTATTTTCTTTGCAATATAATTTTTTATTATTATCAATATTTAAAGCATTAACTTTGTAAACTTATAATTAGAAATCAAACACTGATTTGAGTCTACTGAATACTTTATTTTATTTTTACAAATATAAACATATAAAAATAAAACTTCGTGGCAATTGTTTCGCCTTATTAGGGTATTTTCAAACGAATGTGAAGATTATTTGGATTGAATGTCCTTGTATAGTTATATAATTCAAGGTACTTTAGTAGAAAATAAAAATAATCTTATGAACTATAGCATGTACATTAATCATAATTGAGGGAAAAACCGATGGTTAAGGGTGAGGATAAGTGTTTAATAGGTAATGGGGAATTTAGGTATTTATATTTGAATTTCGGGGAAAATATAACAAAGTAAGTATTTATTGACATACAAGTATGTATTGTGAGATAATTAATGAAGCCTTATAGTTTTGTAAATTTAGATAATTGTTGTCGAAAAAAATATCAATAATATTACAACAGGTTGCTGTTCATTTTAATTTTAAAACATGATTGAAATATTATGAGGAAATTTATATAAACATAAATGTATTATCATACAATATTTCTATTTTTAAGAATTTCTTATCAAAATATATCAATGCAATCGTAACATGATTCATCTATTAATTACGCGTCATATAAGCGTGTACAAAAAGGAACAAAGTGAAGAATAACAGTCTATTTAAATATGTTTAATAGTGGTGAAGATATTAGGTTGGTTTGTTCATTTATTATTTTAAAAATAAAATAAAGTATTCAGTAGACTCAAATCAGTGTTTGATTTCTAATTATAAGTTTAAATATGGAGTTCTACAAAATAAACACCAAATCAATCAATCATTAACTTTGTGGTCAAACATTAATTTTTAGTTATTATTCATGTTTTATTATTTATACTTAATTTTGAGTCGAGTATAATCGATAAGATTAAGAAAGGGCCCTGAGATGGTTTGTTCATGTATATTGATGTAAAATTACGTAGTTTTACCAAAAGCCGCGGTAAAATACCGTAATTTACGGTATTTTACGGTAATTTTCGGTAAGAAATGAATTTGACATACTAATTTTAATTTTTCAAAGGTATTACAAATACGAGTAGCTTTGTTTTAGGACAATTTACATGACTGCGAAAACCAGGTTTAGATCCATCGGGTGGTTGTCGAGATTTATTACAAGTAAGTTCAAGGTCGTTCGGTATGTACTTTTTCACATTTTTTTATAAAAACTTTTATTATGTTATGAAACTTAACAGGATCGGTGGACATAGAGTCCTTAGTAAAACCTTAATTTTGTAACCTTGAACGGCCACCGCACATGCCGCTATTTTGAAAAAATGGTGCTTAAAATCAGTTTTTTGTGCATAATTACGTCCCCGGAGGTTTCATAGAAAAATGACATGGAATGATGATGATGATAATGATGACTTTTCGTGGGTCAACTATCAAGTAATTAATAGAAAGTTAGTGTAAATACCGCTTTTCCGCTATTTTGATAAATTGTATTTTATGTTCAAACGTGTATCTTGGAAAATATTGATGCAAAGAAAAAAAAAATATGTCGATTTTTAAGTGAATTTTATTTTCTCAGACATTTGTATATTAAACACAAAACACTGATTTTAGGCACGATTTTTTCAAAATCGCGGCATAAACGGTGGTCGTTTAAGGTGAAAAACTGAAGGTTATACTTAGGACCCTATGTCCACCGATCCTGTTAAGTTTCAAAACATAAAAACCTTTTTTATAAAAAAAAGTTTAAAAAGTACATATTGAATGACCTCGAACGTGCCATCCTTATAACAAATCTCGATAACCACCCTATGGATCTAAAGCTGGTTTTCGCAGTCATGTAAAGTGTCCTATAATAAAGCTACTCGTATTTGTAATATCTTTGAAAAATAAAAATTAGTACGTCAAATTCGTTTCTTAGCGAAAAATACCGTATTTTACCAAAATCTGGTAAAATTCCCATAAAATTTAGCGGCAATTTTACCGCCTTGCATCTCTAGTCATGTAGAACGAATGGATGACGAAAGAATGGTACAACAAGTATATATAGCGAAAATGAACGGTAACGTGAAACGAGGACGATATAGTGCGAAAAATGAAATGGCGTGATGGTAGTAGTAGTAGTAGAATATATCTATATCCATATATTACGAACATGGCGCTATATAAACTTATATCTATCCATATTATACTATCCATAATTATTATAATTATTACGGTTCGGGTAGGTAGGAAGAAATTTTCTCAAAACAATTAGCTCGCCCTTATATAAATATAACATTAATGTGTAAATATATATCAAATATATATGTGTTAAATAAAATATGTAAGTTTTTTTTTCATTTTCTGTGAAAACAAAAATTCACTTTAAAAAAAAACATTTAACTTCATTCACTTCCGTGTTGGGACTTAAACTACATTGTTAAACTTACTTATTTAAATTCGTTAATTTTACTGACAACATTTGGGAATATCCAAATCATTGCGCAAAATTATTTTTTTCTCTTTTTAATTTTTTCATTCAGATTTTTTTTGTTTACCCTTTTAAATATCATAGTGTTGTTGTGCCCTTTTAAAGCTGGGTAGCGGTCTCCCCAATATTTGTGTATCGAGGCTTTCAAACCGCGCCAAGAGCAATAAACATGCCGTCTAATTTTAGCCTTTATGGCCCCGTGCATAAGATTTATCACGGCTTGTCAGGCGACCGCGTTTTCCTTCCTTTTGTGGAGACCGAGTCCCGAGTCGCGTGCATATTATGCTACACAACATGCTACAGTGGCTGTGGGGCAAACACACACTACGAGCTTAAATAAGTATCACAAAAATAATACTATAAATGCCACGAAAAGTGATTTGAACGATTACTGAATATCGGCCACGCTCTCTGCCGAAGCGCCGAATATTCGGCGGCCAAATACTCTAACAAAACAGAGAGATAGTTCTTCCCACTATATCCTTATTTGTCCATATTTCTTTGATTTTCACATACAGTATATTTATTTTTTATACAGTTTGAACCGTCTTCGCTTTATATTAGTATATTTATTTATTTTTAAATTACACTTTATGTACATATGCAATATATATGCATACAAAAGCGGGCATATTGCCTTAAGACAAGTTTAACTATCCATTCATATGCTAACACCTTAGACAAGGGGGGAAAAACCCACCTGCTCTAAGTTTCACTGATTAATTTGTTTATTTTTTGTTTAAATTCGATGACATTGCGAACAATATTCTGTGTTTACCAGTGGCGAACCGTGTAAAGAAGCGATTATGCACAGCTTACCATTATTTTTGACTAACCATAATAATGTTTTATTGTAACTTTATTTACGGAAAAACAAATAAATAATTACTATTTATTTTAAATCATTTCCACCGTTTATATTTTAATCCTAATATGAATATTAATTTTAATATAGTGCGTCCAGCGCCTGTGGTGAGCCAAGAAACCAGCCGATTATTGCAGCTTATTTTTTCATACAAATAAGTATACTATATTTTGAATCTAGGAGAAATAACCCCAGTGCGGGTTTTTTCTCCTAGATTAAACTTGCAGATTACACAAATTATTTGAAGATTATTGATTTGGAAAACATTATTTCAAACATTGTTTCTTAAGGACTATTTTTCTTTGAGATGGTACTTTTGACATTAGATCATAATTACTTTCATGCGTCATATTGTCCTCTCTTCAAGCATTTTGTCCTTATCCCGCCCAATTTACAGTAACTTAATGTTCTTAAAATTAATATTTAAAAAATCTTTGATTATTGAGTACATGAAAATAACATTTTTACATGTATAAATTGTATGTATTTATTTGATATGTAATATATTTTCTTTGCTAACTTTGTATACTATGTGGAAATCTGTTATTAGTTCTGAGTTTATACACTTTATCTGTTTGTTTACTAAAAATATGTATGTAGAACTGTTGATTTCCCCAATAAAATAAAATAAAATATAGCACTCCACGCGGCTGTTTTGAGCACTAGTAATTACTAGAACAATGCGGCCAGTTGACATTTCAATTGAATACCTAATATCGACTGAATTCATAGTGGTATTTTTTATTTATTTTTTAATGAATTATATATTAAAGTAATGGATAATATATCTATATAATATAATATATTACAAAGTTACATCGTTTGAGTTGATTTCATGGATGAGAGTGGTTGTATCACACAGAACTACAGAAAAATATCAATTCATAGTATATATTACTTACATTATATTATATACCTCATATGTAGGTACAAATATATGATATTTTTTATAGCTTACCTGTAAATAAAATCACCATTCGCTACTGGTGTTTACTATATTAGTTTTATATCACCCGTCGATGGGAGGAGTGTTCTCTCGAAACTATAGTTGTGTTCTTGTAAAATGATAAATTGTGTAACACTAATAACAAAGTTTTAGTTTCATAATAATTTATAATGAAGTGTTACGAAGTAAATGCCGATTCAATTAAAAATATTACATTCATCAATGTACACATTTTGCCCTGCGGCTCAAAGCTCACGGTGTAATGCAGCTCGGGATCCCCTCCTAACTGAGTGCATTGGTCCTTGCATAGTCCCCTCGTCACCGCTTACCCCTTCGGAGATACACAGCAGTAAACATTACTTGACGGCGTCCTCGCGCTGCTGTAACCCAGGCACCTCGACAAACGGGAAATGGCAGAATAATTAATTAATATTTAGAAAATTAATCAAATCAACAGTTGGTGCAAGACAGTAAACCAAGCTAAACGAATTTGGATAATTTTGATGCTGGACGGAAAGGTGATCAGCCACACAATTTTTTTGCCTCGTAGACCTCTTGCCGATTTTTTTCTGTTTTGCGTAGAGGAATTTGTGTATCTAGGAAGTATGATTACTAGGGATGGAATGACCGAGAAAGGACGGTGTGTGCCGGAAACAGAGTAAACAACAACAAAACAACAAATAAAACCATCACGCCGTTTCCCCGTAAGGGGAGCAGAGATAATAGAACGCCATATCACTCTTTTTTTGCATGCAGATCTCTCTTCTTCTCTACATTCATACATCTTTTCATACACGCGCGCCGATTATTCTGACTTTTAACATGTTCATCTTTAAGTATTTCTTAGATTCGGTCATGCCATGTCTTTCTCGGTCTTCCTCTATTTCTGCATCCATCAACATTCGCATTGTAAATATTTTAAGCCGTCTTTTCGCTGTCCATTCGCTCTACATGTCCAAACCAACGCAGAGTTCCTTTCTCGATTTTGTCGATAATGCTTATGAAGATAGAACTTAATAACTAGAAAAATTACAACAAAATAATCAAAATATCAACAAGTTTATGTTTGAATTCCAAAATATGAAATAATACATTTTTAAATATAGAACTCTTTTTCCAAATGTCAAACTCTGCTCTACTCATTATAGGGGTGCACTCCATTCAGGAATGCGGTTTTCTACAATTTATCGAATGTCAGTTAATATTGTTTTAGTATTACCAATAATCTAGTAAAAATAAATAAATGGAAAGCAATTATAAGGAATTTAAGGAAAGAATCTGATTGGGATCCATAAAAAGTGAATGTTGTTTGTAAAACAACATCCTTCAATTTTTTTGTAAATGCTTTTTTAATTTTTTTTTTGTATGTTTTTTTTTGTATTTTGTTTTTTTGTATTTTTTTTGTTTTTTGTGTTTTACAATTCAACTACAAACTAAAAAAACTTCCCTTTCAATGGTTTCGTCAATAAAGGATCTTGGCATTACTTTAGATAGTAAACTCTCCTATCGTGAACACATTAATAATATTGTAAACAAATCTCTCAAACTTCTCGGTTTTATCAACAGAGTGACGGCGGACTTCAAAAATATTAATACCATCAAAACTCTTTATTGCTCACTAGTTCGACCCCATCTAGAATACGCTTCTCCTATTTGGTCTCCATTCTACAGGACTCATATTGACCGTATCGAGTCTGCCCAACACCGTTTTTTAAGAAAAGTGGCATGGTTGCTCGGATTACAAAGGGGTAATTATTCTTATTTTGAAATAGAGCAATCTCTTAATCTGTCTTCATTGGAGAGACGTAGAACTGAGATGGACCTTATATGCATTTTCAAAATACTTAATGCTTTAAGTGATGTCCCATCTCTGTTGCAATCAATTTCTTTTCATGTTCCCAACCATGTCACCAGAAGTCAAAACCTGCTATTTATAAAATCTTCTAAGAGCAACTTTGGTTTTTATGCCCCAATGTCCAGAATGTGTAGATTAGTCAATTCATCACACGACTTTTTGGGATAGATCTTCCGGCTTTTCGTAGATCTCTTCGCGACTAAACAGTGTGGGATGAAGTTGGATTGGCATGGTTTAGCTCAAAGTTTTTGGTCTTTCGTTTATTTGAATATATTGTATACTATTATTGTTTTGCCCTTGTTTGTCTTTGCTAAATAGTTTTATGTTCTTTTTGTTCAGTTTCTTGCATTTATGTTTCTTCATGTAACTGTTGTAATAACGGCTTAGGCCGTATATATATAATAAATAAATAAATATGCATTCTCGTCGAATGCAACCCTGGTAGGTTGATGAAAAAAAGATTTAGTTTTTTAGTTTTAAAAGGTTAGATTGAAAATCTACGAACACGCACAGCGCAAAGATCTACGTTTCGCTGAAAACCGCAAGTAAATCGGTTAAGCCATCTAAGAGTAGTTCAGTGACATCACACGTACAGAAATTTTTTATTTATTTATTTATACTTTTACATTGTTTGTATTCTTTTTTTATACAGAATCATGTCCCCTTACTGGGGTGTCCCGTGCCGAGGGAAACATTTTAAAAAATGTGAAACATGCCTAAGATTAGCTAATTAACAAAATAATAACAATAAAAAAGCGTTATTAAACCAATTAACCTAATTATAATTAACATAATAAACAATAAAAAACAAAAATATTTATAATAAACATAACCAATTTATATAGACTAATTAAAAAAAATCATAAACAGTCCATACATTTTACATATATGGCTTGATCCACTCATCGATCTGTGCGCAACCCACCTCCACTATCCATTTCTTAATAGCAATTTTATATTGTGAGAACTTACTAATTGTCCTTATGGATAATGGAAGTAGATTGTACACTTTAACCGAGTAGTAGGTCAATCCTCTTTGACCGAAGGTTGTATTTATATTTTTATTTTTTTATATAAAGCCATGAGTTATTGCATCAACACAAGAATATGTTTATATGTCCACTATGTGGTTATTAAAAATATTAATTTTTCTAAAAATATATGTAACATAACCCGCTGATTGACAGCTCAGAAGTTAACTTTAAAATTACCTTTTTTTTTGCTGTTCCTTTCCATGACCGGTCGCATTTTCTCTACCCTTCCATGGCAGTTGTCGCTGTGACAACTCTTGCTAGGCGTTGTGGCGGCAATCCTAACACCGGGCATGGGCATATGCGATATAGGCACAGGCACCATAGCCAGTCGCGTGCCGACCTCCAGAGAAAGCGCATGCGCGCGCCATCTTGCTTCCGGCGGCCCTTTTGAATCTCGAACCCTGTAAACAATGCCCGATTGTCACTTGTTTTCGCCCCTCACTCGCGTTGGACGGCGAGGGATAAATCCCCTAAAAAGCATTATGTACCCGCGAATAACAACGTAATAATGATGTGAAATTTAAAAAATACAATAAAACATTTAAAAGTGTGGTGTCAGTTATCGTCTGTGATGAACTGAGGTTAAAAGTGATTTTTATTTGAAGTGGACTGTTTTTTTTTTTTTGCATAAACAACAAATAATATTCATGATATTTTTACGTCATTTTAAAAATACTTCGTTAGTTACCAATTATTGATATTATAATTATATTATTTGTTAATTGAAGCATGTTTTCAAGAGATAGAACAGTCGAAAAAGACTAAATACATTAAATTAAAAACTTTGTTTATAGACCATTTGAATTGAATTCTAAGAATTACTAGTTTCGGAAATCACAGATCTTTCCATCCACAGGTGTTGTTAAAAACTATAAACTTATGTTTCTGAACAATATTTTGAGTTTTTCTAAATTTTTGTAGACAAGGACTGGATTCAACTCCCTAGGAATCTGTCTATAATAACATATTACGACAGAGATGAATAACATTTTAGAGAAGGTAATATTGAAATCTAGGCATCTACAGGGCTTATGACCTGTCATTGGCTGGTTTAAGTGGCTACTTTACACACAGTGTAACATTTACTATTCTGTTCATATTTGAGCATATATATTCCTTTAGTTCTTTCGAAGTTAAAGAGTTGAAACCTTTATTTATGCGGGTGAGATTCATCTGATTTATTATATCTCCTACATACTAGGCAACGCCTGAAAATTTAAAAAAGGTTTCAAAAAAGGTCACATTTCTACAGAATTCAGCCCGCTTTCATTCCTGTTTTTCCAAGTATACTTCGCTCGCATACATCAGAGTCGGGGCCAGGACTCCATTGAGAACTGCTAATTTTGCCTCTTGCGACAAACATGAGAGATTTAATTAATTAATAAATAAAAACTTTAACATAATAAAAGGAACATAAATTAATAACACGCTGATAAATGTCTCATTTTAGTGTTACAAAATAATTTACATAAATAAATGTTTGTCGCGAGAGGCAAAATTAGCAGTTCACAACGGAGTCCTGGTCCCGACCCTGATGTATGGGAGCGAAGAATGGACTTGGAAAAGCAGGGATGAAAGTAGGCTGAATGCTGTCGAAATGCGATCTCTCAGGCGAATGTGTGGTAAAACTATGTACGATAGATGCACAAATGTTGAGATCCGTACCTTATGTAAGGCTGAGACGAGCATTATCGACAAAATCTAGAAAGGAGCTCTGCGCTGGTCACTCCGGTTTGGACATGTAGAACGAATGGACAGCGAAAGAACGGCTAAGAATATTTACAATGCTAATGTTGATGGATGCCGAAATAGAGGTAGACCGAGAAAGACATGGCATGACCAAATCCAACAAATACTTGAAAATGGGCATGTCAAAAGTCGGAATAATCGGAGCGCGTGCATGAGAAGATGTATGAATGTAGAAGAAGCGAGATATGTATGCAAAGATAGAGTGATGTGGCGTTCTATCCTCTCCGCCTACCCTTACGGGAAAACGGCGTGATGGTTTGTTGTTGTTGAAATCGTAAAATGTATTATTAAAAATATTTTAATGGTGAGAGGGTCAGTTAAATTTGAAGCAGCTGCGGTAGATAAATAAGTTTTCAACATTTTTTTATTAAGCAGTGGATTATTGGAACATTGAACCTGCCGTGTTAGGGGGTAGTTAGACAATTAACAGAACAATTTATAAAATACGCCAGGATTAACGTGTGTGGTGGTCAGTACTCTCTGCCTACCCCTACGGGGACATGGCGTTATGGTTGTAGAAGGAGATTATCAAATTAGACCGATATTTCAATACCATACAACAACAGAGATGAAAACATTTTATATAATGGTGTATGAAAATCTAGGTATTTATAGAGCTGACGACCTGTCTGTGACGGTTGGTTTTTAGGTGATCTTTATCATCAACAATGTCCAAATGTTTGTAGACAGGCTGGATTTCTTTCCTAGGTAGTTATTTATTTTATTTATTCATACTTTTTTCCATTATAAACTATGATTAATAATAAAAATAATGTGACCTCACTAGGGTTACCCGTGTCGAGAACACTAAACAGTATACTTTTTTTTTCAAATATTTTCACATTTGAGAATAAACAAAGAAGACTAACTGAATAAACAGAGATAATTAACAAAATGTTCAGACAGTTTTAAACACTACGTTTTTATGTTTATAATTAATTTATGTACATCCATATTATTTATATTACAAAACGCACAATGAAAGAACAAAAACATAACTTAAGGTATACACTTGTGGAGCAGTTGATTCAATATTGGTTTGGGCGAATGAGACAATCCATTTTACTTCTACCTAGCTCCATTATCCATTTTGTATAGCCTTTTTGAACATTTTCTCGTTACTAATTGTATGAATAGACAGTGGAAGTAGGTTATAGATTTTAATAAAATAATACTCAAAATCCCTTTGTCCGAAAGTGGTATTAGTCTGTATTTGTTTAAGTTGTTTTTGTGTTGAGGATCTAGTGATGATATTAGATCTTAATTTGTTACAACAGAGAGGGAAAACATTTTTGTGAAGTGAATATGGAAGCTACAGAGGGCTTATGACCTTCGCACACTGTTTAACATTCACCATTCTGTTTATGTTAAACATCCACACTTCCTTAACTCTTCCATTTGTTGATTTTTTTTTATGTAAATACGTAGTGTTTAAAACTGTCTGAAAATTTTGTTAATTATCTCTGTTTATTAAGTTAGTCTTCTTTGTCAAATGTATATTTTTTTTTAAAAAGTATATTGTTAAGTGTCCTCGGTACGGGTAACCCCAGTGAGGTCACATCATTTTTATTATTGTTTATAGATTGTAAAATAAAAAACATGAACAAATAAATAGGCAGGAACGGAAAATTTTACACAATGTAAAGTGGCTAAAACCAGCCAATGATAGATCATAAGCCCTTTAAATGTCCAGACATCCATATTCCCCTCACGAAAACGTTTTCCCTCTCTGTTGCAATAAACTGAATTCTCACCTTTGTTAAACTGGCAACACTATTTCTTTGTCCCATGAACGGCAGCACCATAGAGTTTTAAATCAAAGGTCGCGGGTTCATATCTCAGCTCGTTAAATCACTAATATTCCTAAACAAACGGTTTACATAACAACTTAAATTGTATTTATAATTACATTTTAGTTTTACTTTATTAATTCGACCTAAAAACGGTTTTTTGCTTTGTCAAAACTATTCCGGAAATTTTAAAATTTGTTGCATCAGAGAGGGAAAACATTTTTGAGAAGGGATGTGAAAATCTAGGCATTTACATGCCTTATAACATGTCTTTGGCTATTTTTTATTTTTATTTATTACAAAATTTTCTTTGATATTAAAATAAAAATAGTAAGTGCTAATATTAGAACACATTTTTTTTGTCAGTAAAAATGAGAAAATTATAATAAAAGTACAACGTTTCTTTAAAAAAATAGGCTTTTTAAATCTGCTTTTTTATCTTGTTAAAGTGGCCACTTTACACACTGTGTAACATTCACCATTCTGCCTATATTTAGACATCCGCATTTCCTGAAATCATCTGTTGACTTTTGTGAAGTAAAAGAGCTGAAACCTTTTTCATGTGGGTGAGATTCATCCGGCTGAACCATTTTACGTACTAGGCAATGCCTGAAAACAATTTTTATGCTTCTTTTTAATATCAAATCAATTTATAAAATACCTAGATTATAAAAACAATAAAACGCTTTGTAGTTACAGCCAATCTGCCAAACAAAATGGATTTTTTACCCTTGAAAATAGACGCACTATATCTGAATTATGCTATTTACATAAATTATTAAATAATAAAGTAGACTCTTTTAACCTACTCTCCAAAATTAATCTAAATGTCCCCTTTCGCGTGACAAGAAATAAGTATTTATTCCATCTGCCAGTCTGTAGCACTAACTATGCACATCACTCTTTCCTCTATCGTTCTTGCTCTAACAATAATGTTTTTTTTTTCATCTATTGATATATTTTACATACCCCTTAATTTATTAAAAAATAAATTAAGACTTATTATTTCTGGCTGCGATACGATCCCACTTACTATTTAATGATGCACACTCCTGAACACTTACTCTCACACTAATACACATAAACACACATCTACACTTACTCTCATACAAATACACATAAACACATCCTTTTGTTGTAACACAATTTTATAATATGTATGATTTTTATTTAGAAATTTTGCTGGTCTGTCTTTAAACTGTATTTTTTTTTTTTAATGTTATTATATCATTGTCGACTGTTTTGTTCTTTAAAATAAATAAATCCCGGTTAGTATCAACAATGTTTTGAGTATGTTCAAATGTTTGTAGATCTGGATTTCCTCCCTAGAGAATTATTTAGATCCAGATTTAGATCTCTAGGGAGGAAATCTAGCATGTCTACAAACACTTGGGCATACTGAAAACATTGTTGTTTACATTTTTTTATTGTTATCGGAGCTTACTGCGTTTGTTTTACTTATTTTCATAATATTACATTGTATTATATTACTAAAAATAATATCTCAGAGCAAATGAGTATGTTATCAAAATAATAAATTAATAAAATAAATATTGCATGTAGACTATATTTTATTTCTAATACAAATGTAATTGCCGTGAAGTCGTGTTTCGTAGATCACGATTCGCCCCCGGGCGAGTATTAGCTATGCGGGGAAACGGCTCCCGTTAAGGGATTTTGAACCTTACGGCAAAGGTGAATGTATGCACCTCAATATTATCAGTCAGTTAGTACTTGGGGGTACCGTTGTAAAATTCTTAGAACAAAAGATATTATAGTGTTGCCAGCATTTAAGGGGTCATGACTTTACCCATACATGCGCTTTGTAGCTGCAAGACATGCAGGATTATAGCTCCCGTCTGTAATACATCTGGAAATAAGGAAATATGTATTTTATCTTTTACAATTTTAAATTAATAAGGATCTATGAAATACATCACCATGATCATTCCCTTTCCGCACCCAATGGTGCATAGGGCACTGTATTGGTACACCAATTGCAGAGTATCTTGATCAATTTTATTACATGATGGTAAGATGATACTTAGTCGGCCTCGTGGTGTAATGGTCAGCGCGTTAGCCTGCCATGCAAGAGGTCTCGGGTTCGATTCCCGACATGGCTGACGTGAAATATTTATTTTAAAGGGTGTTTGAATGTTTGAAGAAAATATGGCAGCTAAATGTGCGATGTCGCATTCGATTGTCAATGTCGAGTGCTTTGGGGCACTCGAATATATTCGACTGGTTTTTGATCGACTTCATTCACATGAGTGGTTCAAGAATTCTGTCACTCGTCAATTTACATAAGTCGCGTGCGTTCTTAAGACGATTGAGCCAAGAATAAGACCCCCATTAGGCCCCCGATTCGGCTATCCGTTCATATTGTGTAGCGTTACAAACTGTATGAAAAAATGTCTAGACGTGATTATGTCCTATTCACAAATCCGCATCAAGGAAGTAATGAAAGCGACAAAATGATATAAATACTATATAATATGTGTACATTGAATTGAGGAGGTACTCGTGTTGGTTCAGTTGTATGAGAGACGTTCTGACAGCTGGAAATGTCAAATAAGGTTTTCCCCATTAGATGTCACCATGGGTGTAGTCGCGTTAAAAACATGAATGTAATAAAAAAAACTAAAAAAGAGTGGAAAATATAAATTCATGAAAATCAACAAATAGAAATACAGATGTTTCAACAAAATATTAAAGTGTGTCAAATTCTCATCAGAAATCATTTTTGAGAAAGGAATATAAATATTTACATATTTAATTAATTTCATTTGAATTATTTATTGACAATTCTTGATGGAATTCCATTGTAATGGTGTAATAACTTAGATTTACATATAAGTTATTAATTTGAAAAATACTTGGTACACTTCCACTTATTTTTTTTTTTTTTTTTTTTTTTTTTAATTTAAATAAACGGCACTTAGTGCCTTTTACATATTAGTTACAAATACAATTAAATATACATACATGTAAACATAGTTATAAGTAATACATAGCATTTAAAACAATATTATTAATTTAGAAAGTCTAAGAAATATAAACTATATAAAAGAATAAAATATTACCAGTTATAGAATTATCGATAAAAAAAGATAATTTGGTATTAGAGATACTTTGAACCAGTTAAAAAAATAACTAAGAAGAAGAAGATTTTGACCAATTAGCGCTTTCACCCTCTAGTGGGCATCTTCAGACTAAAGATACCCACTAGCGCTAATTGGTTAAAATAAATAAGTGGAAGTGTACAAAGATTTTTTAAATTAATAAACTTATATGTAAATATAAGTTATAACATCATTATTCAATTCATATTATTATTATTTTAATCGGGTTGTGGTCCCGTGGTTAGTGTCTCGGACTCACGGCTCAAAGATCCGTGCTTCGAATCTCACTCTGCCCCAACTTGATTACCGTTTTCTAATAGTGAGTTATTTACAACTCGTTGAAAATGACCCTCAAAATTCAATATTTGGGTAAATAATGAGCACGCAATTATTCATTTTCAATGTTTAAACAATTTTTTTTTATAATTTATTGCCGGCCGGTTTCGAAGCTGCACAAGCTTCCTTATCAATGTGCAATTTATTTTTAAGTTTATGTTTATCATAATGGATAACCACAAAGCTAGTGCTTCAAATACAAATTTTGTATTTATTCATTTAATAAGTAATTGCAAATTAATTAACAGTATACATATTCATAAACTTATTATGGCTTTTTTTTTTATGAATTATAACACATATAGTTCATATTATACTCCCAGAAGTTAAAAAAAAAACTCATTTGGGACCGTACATATAAAAAAAATCATTTTTGTGACAAAACATAAAATATCATACACAGGGAATACATCTAAAATAGTAAGAAAACATAATATAAAAAACGTGAAACACAGTATTTTACACAATTTATATAAATTACATCAATAACTATCACTATAAAAAAAAATTAAGTAATATTTTATAATTCCGACACTTGTATTTTCTATTCGACTTTTGATATTTTTATTTTTTTTATTTTTTTATTTGTTTATTTTTCCATAAACATTTTATTTACAAAGAAATATAATTACAAAACTACATCTTAAAATTAATCTATAACATGAATTGGAAAAAATGCCCACAAAGACTTCAGCGTCTGAGCGTAGGCCATTCCTTTTTTAATTATTATAAAGTTACAGCATATATATTATATGGTATGACATGAACACGAAAAAAAAAAATGAAAAATAAAAACTAAATTAACATATGCTAATATTACGAAAACATGATTTATTTGCAGAATGCACATACTTTTTATCTAAATTATTTTTTTAAAGAATGTTTCTATCTGTTCCTTCCATGCTGATCCAAGACCTCAAACCTACTTAAAAATGTAAAAGTAATTTGATGTTTTGTAGTTCCTTGGTTAGAAAATTGAAGGATCTTGGACCAACATGTGAGGAGTGCCTCTGTGCGAACTTAGTTCTGCATCCTGGAGAAATAAAATAGAGTAATAATATATATCTTTGATATCTTAAAATAGAGGTTTTTTAGGAGGATATTCATTTACTTCTTTATGTTTTATTAAGTAAGTAAATAATATCTTAAGAACTAATATAAACTTTGAATAATATTACAATTTTTTATCAAAATTTCTAAAGAACATGTTTTTTCAAACCTATTATTTTCTGTTCCTATAATTTCTTCAGGTAACTCATTGTACAACTTAAATCCCTTGTACAATGAGTTTTAACACTCTGTTTTTCTCCTCATTGGGTTATCTTATTTTATTTTATCCCTAGTTTCATGTGTATGACATTGTGTGTTAAATTTTATAACAAACAAATATGATTTTTTTATCCTCTTAATTATATTATGTATAAAAATTGCTACATTATAATTTATTTGTAGCTTTACTACGAGTTAGAAAATTTCTAGTATACGTAAGTCCAATAATAATTTAGGTACATAATTTGTGGTCCATTATTTTCTGCCTATATTTGTACATCCGAACAACATTTCTTAAATTTTTTCATCTGCCAACGAAACTAAAATCCACATTACCTACTAGGGAAAGGGTAAAAACACTTTTTAATATTTATACTTCTTATGCCCGTTGGTTTCATCAACAATATGTTTAAATCTTTGTAAACAAATCCTTTTCGGCCCCGTGGTGTAATGTTCAGCGCGTTTGCCTACCACGTAAGAGGTCTAGGCTTCGACTCCCGACATGGTTGATATGAAATATTTATTTGAAAGGGTGTTTTCACACTAGAATATTTCATAAACCCTGGACTGCTACCTGAAGCGTAAGACTGATCATCTTACCATCTTGTAACAAAAAATATTAAGATACGCTGCGATTGGTGAAACAATGCAATGCCCTATGCACAATTAGATGCGGAAAGAGAATGATGATGATGAAAATAATATTAACTGTTTTGTAATTAAATGATTTTCTCAAACTGAACGGTTTGGGTAGGTAGGAAGAAATTGTCTTAGGGCAGTATGCCCGCCCTTATATGTAAATATATTGTAAATGTACATAAAGTGTTAAATAAACAAATAAACAAATCCAACTCAAAATATTGTTGTTAACAGGTATAAATTCAATAATACGCACGAACCTTTGTCCAAATGTTTAGAATTATATTAAATACGTATCTTAATAAAAATTAAGTATATTTAATCATTTTTCAATCATACTTTTTTAATGCTTTCTCGGCTACACCACTTTTATTAGTGGTGCATGGAAGATTAGCCCTTATATCACGAATGTTTGTAGTATGGTTTCCCCTTCCTCGTGTCATATTCCACTAGATGCGAGATCGTTTACTCAAGTTGATTGCAACAGTTGTTGGAACAATGGTCTAAAAACATGCCCTTATTTTGTATTATGAAAAAATAGGGGTGCACAAAAAATGCATTATACCTATAATCAATATTTATTTTTAAAAACGTGTTTTATGCATTGATATACAATATGTATGCACTAGATTCAGCTAGTTCTTGAAATAACTTGTCTAGTCAGTAAACTCGAAGCAGCGTAAAAAAGCGCGACATACTGCATTGGAATTACCGTAAACTGGCATAGACAGTTAGCCTTTTTTACTCTACTACGCGTTTTGCTCGGCAATTTTCACACGACAACGCTCATTTTTCGGAACATAATTTCAAGATATCGTTCTATGAAACATCACCTCTTTTTGATTATGCATGGTTTTATGTGGATTTTTCATAACCATAGCTTAATGTTACAATTTTTATTTATTTAAAATCGACGAATATTTTTAACAAATAACCTTTTTTAGAAAAAATTTGAAAACCGAAGTAGCATATTTAGATTTGTAATTTTGAATTCCCACAAAAACGGTCAATCCATTGGCTACGCCCCTAATACGTCACGATGCGTGTTTATTTATTCCTGCCCGTTTAATTTTTTTTAGAACATTGTCACAAATCTTGACGTCACAACTATCAAGGCCAATAATGTCGCGTTTTTCTAGTGACGTATTTAAAAAATATATATATATATATTAATATGGTAAAAATTTCTTCACAATATCCACAATGATTTTGAAAATATAATAATTGATTCATCTAAATCCGTTTTATATATTTTTATTGGTACTCATAGTATGTGATATTTCCCTGTTCAGTATTCACCATTCTCTGTGTCCAGACTAATGAAGAATACAGTCATGTGTGTGAAAAAGAATCAGAACCCTGTACGAGTGTTTTCGACTCGATGACGGCTCTTAGGTTTGAAAGCTGAATAAGAGAGCCGATTGGCGATATGGCCGCCTTAGTTGGCGCGATCGCCTACCACTTTTTAGTTCTTTGGTTCGATTCCAGGCAGGGTGGACATGAAATATTGGTTTCAAAGTGTGTTCAAACTGTAAAATTTCATTATATGTGGACCGGTACCTGAAGCGTAACACTGATCACCTTACCTTTATGTAACGGATGATCAAAATGCTCTGAGTAGGGAATGTGGAAGTCTAGCCATTACAGAGTCTATGATCTGTCGTCGGCTGATTTCAGTGGCCACTTTACACATTGCAACATTCACCATTCTGCCTATGTATGAACATCAACATTTCTTCAATTATTCCATCTGTTAAAGCGTATAAAAAATCATTTTCTCAGTACGTTTGCGACCGCTTCTAGGAACATTATATTTCCCCGTGAAAATATTTCAACTAAGACCACATTAAAATTACCGTTTCCTGAGAACCCGTGAATAATGGCGTCATTATGATGATAAAGGGACGGGTTCTATTCCTAATCGGGTTGGAAATAGGGGATGCTAGATCCACCCTCTCAAATGATGCAAAAATCAATATTATACAATACCATCTAGTTCGCGGGGTGCAAAATAAAACATAATATTAGGGGTAGAAAAAAAAATTTAAGTTATTCAAAACTGAGTTTAAAATATCGTTCACGCATTTGATAAAAACATTATGAACGTCAATATTATTTTGAGTTTGTCCAAATTTTTGTAGGCCAGGAAGAGTGATTAAGATTAACATATTACAACAAATATGGAGGACATGTCACATAATAATATAAAAGACTAGGCATTTACCGGGCTTACGACCTGTCTTTGGCTGGTGTGAGTGGCCTTTTTACACACTGTGTAACATTCACTATTCTGTCTATGTTTAAACATCCACATTTCCTCAACTCTTCCATCTGTTGACTTTTGTAAAGTGATAGAGCTGAAACCTTTATCATGTGGGTGAAATTCATCTGGGTGAACCATTTAACCTACTAGGCAACGCCTGATAACAATTTTTCAATCTTTTTATTTTTTTTTTATTTCAGCTCTCTCAAAATGTTTTCCGGTTTTCTCTCGCTGCTACAAATTAAGATCTAAACAACTTTCTAGGGAGGAAATCCAGCCTGTCTACAAACATTTGGACAAACTCAAAACATTGTGTATTATAAAATAATAATCCAAGTACAAGAAATAACATTTAAAACTTTAAACAATTATAATATTTATCACAATATTAACTACTTTAACAGCTTATTATTTTTATCAAACCGAAAAATTTTTAACAAACTAATCACAAAAAAAGCTTTAAATTTTTTTTTGAAAAACAAACTAAACGCAAGTGTAAATTTGATATTAAATAGAGTACTAACATAAAAGCAAATAATATTTTCTAATACGATGATATTTGTATGTTTTTTATTTTTTTCATTAAAAGATAGCAATCAACTTTAAAACTTGTTGAAAAATCTCTAAATCACAAAGAAAAATCTTGGTCAGTTTTCATTGTCTGCTTACGATATAATTGTCATCCTCCCAGACACAAACAAAATAGTTTATCCGTCTCTGTTGAGATACTGTCTATCGAACCATTACCTTGCACTTTTCAAACCAGGAATCATCGTAAATCCCCGTCATTCCCCATCGAAAGCCATGCTTGTCCTGTTGGCCTCTTGAGACAAAGCCCCATGGCAATCCCATGGGGAATAATCATCTCACCCCATTTTACCCACTCCAATTCAATCTTTACCATTACCACATGCTTCTAAAGAAATAACGACGTGATGTATCGAAATCCATGAAGAATTAAATATGCATGTTCAAACATGGGCATAAAAAGGTCCATTAGACAAAAAATCATCAAGTCACAGCGTACCTCGCAGCTGCTCGATTGTGAAATAATGAACCCACTAATTTATTTATTTATTGTTTTTTTTTATTATTTATTTAAGAAAGTAAACATGAACAGAAAAAATATAAAAGGAAAAATAATGAAACCCACTAAAACGCGAAACCGGCTTGTCAGCAGGTTTCTTATTTTTCCTATACAAAGAAAAACGTTAGAGAAATTATATAATTTTAAAGAGTAATACAAACATTATTAAAAACTAAATCAAACGTATTTTTACACATCATTTACGTACAAAAAATTAAATAAATGATTGCTAACATAAAACCGTAATCAATATAAAGCCTTGTTACATATGAGCCATTTAATTATTTTTTCCTTAAAAGTTTTATCAACATTTTCTTTTAACATCTGCTTAGGAATTTAATTAAAAATTTTATTAATTGTATAATGAAGTGTTTTTTGGCCGTACTTGTTAACATACCTTGGAATTGACAAGCTTTCACTTTGTGCTAGCCTTGTATTGTGTGTATATATATATACCTTTTCTGGTAGTTACTATCAAATATATATCTAGTAACAAATTTGAGCCATAGAATTGCATTTACGGACAGGCACCCTTGCTTTTTTAAAAGTTCGGGTACCCCTTCCTTATCAATTCTTGCTGATCTGTTAATTAATTTAAGAGCCGAGTTTTCTGAAGATTAAATTTTCTTAATGTTGGTTTTACAAGAAAGGCCTCAACTAATTTATTTGACAAATTGTACAATGCATTTTTACGGGCTCTGTAACGCATTACGTAATGCAGACTCTAAATATAAGTAAGAAGTTAATTAAGAGAAAGCAGAAAGCTGCTAAACTGCTGAAATGTACAGAAAAATAGATCCATATTATCCTCAGAAGCCGTATTCAGCTAGCGGTTTGCCCTATTAATGGGTGAATTCTGACTTGCATTTGTACGGCTTCTGGGTGTGTAAAACAGTTCATGAGATCTCGCTCTAGTATAATAATTATTAGGACCATACAAACTGATCTCTTTCAGTATATTTGGATTATTTATTTATTTTACTGAAAGAAACAGTCAACAATGATATAATAACAGAAAAAGATACAGGTTAAATACAGACCAGCGAAGTTTATATAAAAAAATCATATATATCAAATTGTGGTACAACAAAAAAGTGTGTTTGTGTGTATGATGAGAGTAAGTGCAGAGTTGTGTTTGTGTGTATTTGTGTGGGAGTAAGTGTTCAGGTGTGTGTAAGCGTGAGCATCATTAAATAGCAAGTGGGAGCGTATCGCAGCCAGAAATAATGAGTCTTAATTTATTTTTAAATAAATTAAGGGCATGTTAAATATATCAATAGATTAGAATAAAGCACTATAGTTTGAGGTTTGAGCAAGAATAAAAGAGTAAAGAGGTTTTTTAATTTAATTTAATGTTTTTTTTTCACCACAACAGGCCAGGAGGCCCAATTACAGTGGTAAATTACATCACAGAATATCCAGGCTTGAGAAAAATCACATTCGATTTTTGTGTGTAAAGTGGCCACTTAAACCAGCTAATGACAGGTCATAAGCCCTGTAAATGCCTAGACTCCCATATTCCCTTCTCAAAGATGTGTTCACACTCTGTTGCAACAAATTTAAATATGAACAACTCCTTAGGGATAAAATCTAGCCAGTCTGCAAGCATACTCAAAACATTGTTGAAAAATGCTTCCGTTTAAATTTGAGTTAATTATGAAAAGCTTTTGATGTAAAGAAAAAAAAATCCTGAATACTTTCTCACCATAGATAAAATGAATAGCGGTATAAAAATTCTAGTGACAAATATAAAAGTTTAAATAAAGAATGGAACGCCACTCTAATTGGCCAATAGCGTGCCGCGGGTGAACCAAAGACACAAAATATAACAGTTAAGTAGGTACTTGGAACTGACAGTAATTACTAAAGTAGCTAACTCCGAATGACAGAAAAATGGTAATGACCATAGATAAAGGTGGAGGAACCGAATTCAAATTGAAATAAAGAATTTAGAATCGATTTTCAGGTCGTTAAATATTATCAATGGTCAATTTTAGAACGTTATTATTTCCTTTTTTGAAATATTTACCTCCAGTTTATTAATTAATGTTAATTTTTCTCATAATTAAGCTTTACCGAACTTTTTAAAAATATATAAATTTAGTACAATAATAAAGAGTACATGATATTTTTCCTTGATTTATGATACAGTACTTTGTACTACTACGTAAAATGGCCGAAGTGCTCTAGGTTGACATAAGTTGTGTCTTTTTTATATAAATGTATTAATGATCACCAAAAATTTTAAAAATAAAAAAGCTTATGCGTTAAAAGAAATAAAGTTTTCTACTCTATATTATATATATTTTATTCTTATTTAAGAAGGTAAACATGAACAAAAAAAAAAAATAATAATGAAACCCACTATACCGCGAAACCGGCTTGTCAGCGGGTTTCTTATATTTCCTTTACAAAGAAAAACGTTAGAGAAATTATATACATTTAAAAAGTAATATAAATGTTATTAAGAACATTTAATTTTAATAAATATACTAGAACAACAGATTTATATAGAATAACATTTTGAAACACAAAAGAAGAACCATAACATAAACATAAAAATAAACAACGACTCTTAAAGAACTAGAACATGTGACTTACCTAGGACTCACAATGGACAGACAATAGGGTATTTTCATAAACTGGGGATATGATTTTTAATGTATTCGGTATTTAAAGAATATTTTTACGATTCGAACCATATTACTATCAAAATCTGAAACGAATGTTTTCATTTATAATTTCCTATTTAAAGTTTGATAGAAATAAAACGGCCCGTAACTGGCCAAAAGGGTTGATGACGTCACGCGTGACTTATATATCCTACGTTCACTCAAATCCTATACTGAGATACTCCGACGCGGGCGGCTTGTGGCTTTTTATTTGTTTTTTCTAGTTAAATTTCGTATTTTCCTTTGTTTTTTTTTGTTTTCATTTATAAACATCCATAGCATTATGACTAAAATTGGTTTTTCACAAGGAAAGTCCGATAACTTGCCCAAAATAGATATAATCATGATGGGTATTTTTTTCTCATCCAATACAAACATTTTAAGTTTGAGTATTGAAATGTAAAGGCCGTAAGGTAATATATAATGTTTGCTTCCAGAATGTATTAATTCAAATAGTTGTATTATTTGCATGTACTATAAATATATTGTTTAGCGTACATTTAATGCAAAAGGGAAGTAACGTGACTTTGACACAACATAATCCATAAAATACCATTGCTTGTAAACATCTCTGTTGCTCGAGTGCGTGTTAATGCCTTTTTTTATTAAATGTGATTTACTTATTAATTTATCAGCTAGGGTAAATTACGGAGACAGTGCCATAGATTACATTCAAGTAAAACGGACGGGTGATATTTGAATGGTAAAAGGTCGAGTCACCCCAGCAGAACTTAAAGTTAGAACCAAATCGTACTCGGTGACGTTGATTTGCGATGAAGTCTAGGAAATAATAGATTCTTGCAAGTGTGAAGACTGTCCAGCATCTCAAGGTCAGTTGCCATTTTGTAAATGCAATAAATTTCACAAATAAATAAGGTAGGTTTTCATACAGGAATTTTTTTGTAATTATTTTTTTTTATTCATATAGAAAACCAACAGTTCCACAAATTAAACTAAGTAACATAAGTACAGAAATATAATACAAATATAAACAATAACGTTCAAAAAATAAACTATTTTAGTATTGTAGTACCTGTCAAGCTTTTTTTTTTTTTTTTTATTTTATACGCCTCCACTCGTTTCTGTCAAGCTTTATAAGTGCTAATTTCAGTACCTACTGTTAGTAAATGTTTATAGTCTACAGTCTACACCATAAAATATAGTATTTGTACTGAACAAGACCTACGGAAAAAAGAATAGTGGTTTGTTTTTTTTAACATCTCGTTTCATAACGTTCAAATGCGTTAAACCATTTTTTCTGCATTTTTTCATTAGGTACTAGGAATGGCGAAAAAAGCTTTATTTTGCGTCTTCACCGTAGGGTTTGTGCGCATCGGAATTAAACAGTACTTGTATCTTATAACTAAAGACATTTTATGCGCGTTAATTAGTTAAAACAACCAATTACAACAAAAACAACACGTAGGCTATACAAATTCGTATGAATTTGTTTGAACGGTCAGTCAAATTCGTAACGCGTGACGTCACAAGCCCATACGGCATCCGAATGTTCGTTTTGGCGCCAATTCAAAGTATACGTTTTTAAACCGCTCTGAAAAATAAACGCGTGGACATAAAAAAATAAAAACTGTACAGTTACCATCGTAATTTTTTTTTCTATTTTTTTGCAAAAAAAAAAAAAAACGTGAAAATACCCTATTAAAATGGACAAAACACATAGACAGACTCACTAAAGTAATGGCATCACTACATAGCCTCTTCTACAAAATTAAAGATGTTATACCGAGAAAGGAAAAAATTATGATGTACGAAGCCTATGTCAAAAGTAAATTGAGTTACATGATCGCCTTCTAGGGAACTGGTAACAAGACATACATAACAAGAATACAAAGACAACAAAATAAAATTCTTAAACTAACATACAACCTACCCTACCTGACCTCTACGACTGAACTGTACAAAAAAACACACCAGTTTGACATAAACTACTTGACTAAAATTGAGACCTTAAAAATTGTGCACAAAATAACACTGGGAAACATACAAGACGACGACATAATATTAGTCAAAAATGCTGACATACACAAATATAACACCAGACAACAACAATACTATCATATTGAAAAAGCAAAGACAAACACAGGACAGTCAAAAATACTACATAATGGACTTAAACACTACAACGAACTACCTTACTACTTGAAAACTTTTACTGGAGACAAATTTAAAATCAATCTGAAAAAGCACATGATGACTGAACTAACTAGACTAGACGAGACATAAAATGACTTGATAATATTAAACTTCTAATGTAATCCTAACGGGTTTTTTTAAAATTGTAAATAAATAAAAATAAATAAAAATAATAAAAAAATGCTCAATCTAGAGGAATTGATCTACACAGAAAAAATAAAAATGATATTTAAGATGAAAAAGAAAAAAAAATACAAATATTAAATTTAATTTTAACTACAACATACATAAAATAAATACAAGAGCATCAAATAATTTAACTTGCGAACAACCTAGGACCAACAGAAAAAAAAAATTGTATACAGCAATAAATTTTTACAATTCACTTTCTAATGATCTAAATAATATACAAAACATGTACGTACTTAAAAACACCTAAATACAACAGTTCTTACAGCCCGTATGACGAGTGATATGTGATGTTATTTTATTGAATTTTTATTTAAACTATTGTGTCATTATATATAATATCCCCTCATACCAGCACTTTTGCTGATTGGGAATATTTCGTACAAATAAAAAATGTAATAAAATGTAAAATGTAAAGTTTAAAAACCTTGTATTTTGTCATAAATAAATAAAAATAAAAAAACTAAAAGCACACGTATTTTTACACAAAATTTATTTACAAAAATTTAAATAGATGACTGTTATCATAAAATAATAATCAATATAAAGCCTTGTTACATTTGAGCCATTTAATTATTTTTCCTTTAAAGTTTTGTCAGCATTTTCATTTAAGGTCTGCTTAGGAATCTTATTAAAAATTCTAGTAATTGCATAATGAAGTGTTCTTTGGCCATACTTGTTTACATACCTCGGTACTGACAAGCCTTCACGTTGTGCTAGCCTTGCATTGTGTGTATGTTAATACCCTTTCTGGTAGTTACTATCAAATCGATATCTAGTAACAAATTTGAGCCAGAGAATATTACCATTATCATTAAAAATAACAGAGTTATCTTCGACTGTCCATAAATAAAAACCAATATTTGTGTACGAAAATAAGTATACATGCATGAGCATTTAAAGTATCTTTGTCGCTAATCTATAATTGAACATTTTTATAATAAAAAAATGTATGCATATTCTGCTTTCTATACAGAAATCTTAATTTTATATAAATGTTAACTTTTCATTGTAATCGGGGCCCAGGTCTAGATTCAATAACAACTCCCTAGGGGGTTGAATCCAGTTCTTATCTACAAAAATTTGGACAAACTTAAAACATTGTCCAAGAAATATATTTTAAGGCGTTGCCTAGTATGTGGGTGAAATAAATCAATCAGATGATTCTCACACACATCAATAACGGTTTCAGCTCTTTTACTTCACAACAGTCAACAGATAGAAAAATTTAAGGAATATCGGTGTTCAAATATAGGCAGAATGGTGAATGTTAAGTAAAATGGTCACTTAAACCAGCCAATGACAGTTCATAAGCCCAGTAGATGTCTAGACTTCTAAATTCCCTTCTCTAAATTGTTCTCCATATCTGCTGTAATATGTAAATATAATAATCTAATTTTAGCTTTTTGAATTTTTAATCTAAGTAAAACAATGAAATGCGTTATCACATGTTACGGATTTATTCAAATGATTTACAGTACAAGTGGATTTAAAGTTTTTTCTGAAACATCACTTCACTCTCACAGTTTTGAGAGCATTTCATGCCATACCGACCGCAAATGCAAGTTCACCGAATTCAGTGCGCTGGTTGTTTAGAGGTATAACAACTTTTTCTCTCGCTATGGATCTAGCTGATCTAAGCGTAAGACGTCTGTAAGCTAGTTCATCTGGAATTCATAGTCCCCTTAGATATTCCGGAGCAGAGTTGTGCAGTGACTTGTACATAAGCCAACAGATTTTGTATTCCTCCCTCTGTGGAAAACATAGCCAGTGTAATTCCCGAAGTAGTGGAGTGATATGACTGAACTTAGAGATTCCAAAAAAAAGTCGTTGCGCCATTCAATTCAGAATGTAGGGCGAGTCATTTTATTTTTGCTTGTAGCCTTCAAAATTCAATGTCAAGTAGACAAAATGGAGCATTTTCGAAGCAGCTTTCGGTTCTGCACTGAGCGAATAAAGTTCCCAAAGCTGCTTGCGATATTTGCGCAGCGCACTGTGAAGATGCTATATTTTATTCACAGATTTAATGTAAAATAGTCAAATTCTCCAATCGATAGACTACACCGGCTCGGAAACAAGTATGGAGAAATTGATGTGTTTCGTTTTCCATTATCAATTTTTAAATAAAAAAAATTTTTACTACCATCACCCCATTTCCCCGCAGAGGTAGGCAGAGAGAATAGACCGCCACCCAAGTCTATGTCCTGGCATATATTCCTAGCTTCTTCCAAATTTATGCATCTTGTCATACATGCCCTTCGGTTCTGTCTGCTTTTAACATAACCAGACTTAAGATTTTGGTTTATCTGATCATGCCACGTCTTCCTTGGTCGTCCTCGTCTCACGTTACCGTTTATTTTCGCCATATATACTTGTTTTACCATTGTTTCGTCGTCTATTCGTTCTACATGACCAAACCATCTCAGAGACCCTTTTTTAATCTAATCAATTATACCTGACTCAGATTTACACTCTCGCCTGATTTCATCATTCATAACCCTGTCATACATTTAATTTCCACGCATTCGTCGAAGAGATCGCATTTCGTCCGCGTTCACTCTGCTTTCAGCCTTCCTCTGCCAGTTCCATGTAAAAGCCCCGTGGGCGTATAAAATTATTTCCTTTTAACCTGTTTAAAAAAAGCTCTCCATTTCATCCCTTGTAGAAGCACTTAAGAATTTGATTAAATCCCCACCTGCGTATGTTTTATGTTTCGTACACCTCCCCGTATATTCTGTATACGGGGTGCATTATTTCACTTCCCCCACCCTTCGACTGATAAATTACCCCCTCCACAAGCCTACAATACAATCTAATCAACAAAATCGCATTTCCTTCTTTTTATTTTCTCGTCTTACAAAAAATATCTTCTCTTAAGGAACAAGATGTCGTTTTCATGGGGTTTTCTTTCCTAATGGGAATTTAAGGGAGTTTGTCTAAATAGCAATTTGATTGTATGGTGTTTATTTCGGTAACAATGTTTTGGTAACGTTTGAGCAGCTGTAGACTGATACTGGAGTCTCATCTATAGAGACTAATATCTCAACAAAAACGAAGGAAATAACTTTGATACATATCTCAACTGAGATAAAGGAATTATTGTGAAATGTGGAAATCTAAATATAGTTATTTATTTGGCGTAAGATCTATCATTGGTAGGAATAATAATACTTTTGTTTTTTTTTCTTACTACTATATTTTACTATTATTATGTTGATTTTAATGATACAACTATTTTGTATATTTGATTATGTGTGATTCTTCATTTGTATAATTTATATTTTTAAAATTATTTCTGATTATCTTTTTTGCATTGTATTCTTTGGAATTTGATTATTTATTACATTTACCTTTTTTTTCTAGATTGTTATTCTATGTCATTATAATTTGATCTAATTAATTTTACTATGTATTTTTATTCTTATTTATTGTGGCTTGACACGGGCATAGCCTAAAAAGCCATAATAAGTTCATAAATATTTAAACTAGTGTAATTTTGAATGAATGAATAAATAAATATATTTATTGATCACCTATGTTCTGTGTAAAATTTAAAAACAGAATAGAAAAATGTCATACAATCAAAAAAAGTGGTACAGTAAAAAGCACGGACTGTTTACATCGGTCTACTGTAAGATCCATTCTGTATGTCGCTCCTTTCCGCATACGCGTCACCTTTGTTTATCGTTTCACTATAAGCCCGACTAACTGAGCAGGACAGAGACAGGAGATAGCTCACGACTGGTAATATATTAATAAAACTTTTTTTTATTTATAAAAACATTGCTTACCGGTGAAAGGTTTTACCGTCGCTTTTTCTAAATTTTCTAGATCAATTTGTGCAGTATCATAGCGTACATATAAGCATTTTAGTAATTGCGAGGAGAAAAGTACCCGGGGAATGCTCGCACCAGACTAAAGTTCATTCTATCAAATATATGCCAACTGGCCGCAGGTTGAGGGAACATATTTTGAACGCTCTTGTTTACTTTAGTTATATACCTCAATGTATTTTAGAGGTTTTTTTTAATGCCTCCACTTGTTTGCGAGTAATTTTATCTTTTAAAAACAAGAATAAGAATGTATAATGAATGCTTTTTAACTTTCCTTTAAAAGCACTTTCGTTTTTTTTCGTCTTCTCTTTCTCCTTTTTAAAAACTGCAATTTTCTTTTATTTACGTTTCTTTTATAAAGTAAAATATTTATAATAAAATAAATAAAACAACTTTGTTTTTAACCACTAATTTTTATTTTTCACCGACCGTTTTCAAAGCAAACGAGCTTCTTTGTCAAGGTTTACGTAACTAATGAATTGATTCGCAAATCATCTGATAGAAAATAATCATAACTTCAATAAAGACACTGGATTAAAAGTACTTCATGCTGAAAATAAAATATTAAAATTAGACAACTTAAAAATCTTAGAAAATAAAAAAGCGATTCATAATAAGAAAAAAAAAATAATAACCAAATAAACAATATTTCTTTTAGTCCTCTCCTGGCTTACTTCGAAAATAATGAAATCAGATTACCACCCGTGTAAGAAAAAAAAATACTTGATTTATTGTGTCCACGTGTAGTATTTAGTGAACATGATAGAAATAAAATAAAAAGGAAGCAATTCATTAGTTACGTAAACCTTGACAAAGAAGCTTGTTTGCTTTGAAACCGGTCGGTGAAAAATAAAAATTAGTGGTTAAAAACAAAGTTGTTTTATTTATTTTATTATAATGAATAACCACAAAGTTAGTGCTTCAAATATAAACTTTATATTATAAAATATTTATATTTGTTACAGATGTAATATTTCTTTTTTATATAAAAATACAGTTTACCATTGTAAACTTTTCTCGGTGTTTTGTTCTTTTTTTAATATTATGTTTTTTTTTTTTTAAGAAAAATAAATATTTGCGTTCTTATGATTTTCCCAAATATTCAATTTTTTGGGCCATTTTCAAGGAGTTGTAATTAACTCACTATTAGAAAACGGAAATAAAGTTGGAGATGAGTGGGATTAGAACCACGGCCATTGGTCCGTGAGTCCGAGACACTAGCCACAGGACCACAACCCGATTTTAAGCAGCTGTTATTTTTTGTTGTATTTTTTTTCACTGTTTTTATTGTTAAAATGGAACCGCAAATAAATAAGGATAAAAAATAAATAAAAAGTTAAACAATAAAGAATAGCTTTAATGAAACGACAAAAAAAACCTACCCCGGAAAAAATATAAAATGTGACATGTTTAGAATCAGTTTTAAAAAGTAATGTGACAATAAAATATTATTATTGTCATTTTAGAGGCTGGTCTTAGTGGTCAGCAGTATTTGAATGTGGGTTAGAAATTTGGGACTTATGTGCGAGGTACTTTGATAACTAAATATACGTAATATATTAGGGCACAATCGAGCAAAGTAGTGATAGTATATTTCTTTGTTTCAATCAGATTATCGTCATGAAGTTTGTGAGGACGGTGAAGCTGATAAGTGGTGTAACGATGGTGTTAAAATGGTTTAAAGTGGTGTAAGTTTGTGAGATGGGTAACGCTCACGGAAACGCCGTCAGCAATCCTCAAGATGGTTACAAAACCAGAAAGTCGAGGAGTCTACCCACGTCACCGGAAGTCAGAAGGTAAAGCCATTTATTTATACAGTAAAAATCGAGTGTCGTTTGAATATGCTTAAATTCCAATAAATATTTATTAATTTAAAAAACCGATACAATTTATACCATAACAATATAATTTAGATCCTTTTTTCAAAATGGTGTACAAAACGAAAAATGACTTATCTTATTTTTTATTTATTACAATCAATAAAGTGTAAAGTTTTGTAAAATTTACGTAAAAATGTCATTTTCAATAAAAAATTATAAAAGCGCCAGATATGAATAATTAGTTTCATATTTTCGTTTATTTTATTTGTTTATTTATTAAAAGAAAACAACAGTCATTACAACAAAACAATAAATATTTACAATTACAAATAAACCAAAATTATAGTCTTCTATACATTACTAAATTCAATGTCAAAAAAAGAAGAAAAGAAGCGTACATTAAAAAAGCCACTCCACATCATTCCACACGTAAAAAACAAATAAAACATTACAAAAATAATGAAATAATTTAAAAAATAAAAGAATATTTTTTTTTGTTTACTCGGACTTAAAAATCCTTTCGTCGGCGGATCCATACGGAGTAATACGGAGCTATCAGTCCTCCCTTCTTTCTTCTGTCAAACAATAGAAAATAATTACAATATTAAAGTGTACAAAAAACAAAAAAAAAAGCAATTAGGTAGGTACAGTTAGATTAAATTTTAATTGTTCTTTTTAATTAGGGTTCTAGCATTTTCTTTAAATTAGTTTAAAGTGAGGAAATAAATATATATTTCAGCAAAAAACGTGATATATTTATTTATTTAGAATCACCTAAAATTTTCTTTTAGTTTTTCCAATGAGATTGAATCGCAATCATTACTATTTAATTGGTATATTTTATTTTATTTTATTTTTTTGGGAAATCAACAGTTCTACATACATATTTATAGTAAACAAACTGATTTAGTGTATGAACTCAGAACTAATTACAGATTTCCACATAGTATACAAAGTTAGTAAAGAAAATAAATTACATATCAAATAAATACATATAAAAATGTTATTTTCATGTACTCGTAAATATTTTTCAATAATCAAAGAATTTTTTATATTTATTTTAAGAACATTAAGTTACTGTAAATTGGGCGGGATTAGGACAAGGATGCTTGAAGAGAGGATAAGGAGGGAAAGGGGGATGTACATATTTATTATTATTATGTCTACTAAGTTACATAATGCATTTTTAGTGTAAATTTTAAATCTGACAGAGTGATGTTTGGGTAATCTATATTTTTAAATTTTGGGGCTATGTATAGCGTGTGAGCTCGCCAATATATGACAGTAAAAATTTTATTGTCTTTGAATTTCCTAGAGTTTTAACCATCGAAAACAAAAGAAGATTGCAAATCAAATCAACAGACAATGGAAAATTGATGTGTATTATTTTAATAGATTGTTTATAACAGAAGAATACATAGAGAAATATGCATTTTTATTTTTTGTAATAAAAACAGCCTAGTAAATTCGAAAAATAAAAATACGCTTTATATTAACAATATTAATTAAAATGCAAAAATAACATTGAATACTTGAAAAATAAATATTATTGAGTGTTACAAACATAATTTAAAAAACGGATAGCGATTAAAGGTAAAAACTATCTTTAGTTTAATTCTTATAGCGATAAATACATAAACATTATAAAACAGGAATTATACAAATACAAAAATAATATTGTAACTAGGCGGCTACCAACACGGTTAAATTTCGAAACACCACGCAATTTCTTATCTCGGCTACGCTATGTAAAATGAAAAAAATATTTAAATTAATAATTTCATCACGTCATGAAGTCGCCCCTGGGTAGCGCCTGCTAACGTCAATCAACAAAAACATCCTCGTTTTAATTACAATATTTCGGCTACGCCATGAATCTCTTTTTTTAAATAATTTCTCACGTCACAAAGTCGCCCCTGGGTAGCGCCTGCTAACGTCAATCAACAAAAACATCCTCGTTTTAATTACAATATTTCGGCTACGCCATGAATCTCCTTTTTAAAATAATTTCTCACGTCACAAAGTCGCCCCTGGGTAGCGCCTGCTAACGTCAATCAACAAAACATCCTCGTTTTTATAACAGTATTTCGGCTACGCCATGAATTTCTTATAAAAAATGTCGAAACGTCACAAAGCCACTCTCTGAGTGTCGCTACTGACATCATTTACAAAAACATAATTATTTGTGCTTTTTTTAGGTACGCAACATTTTTTTTTAAATACACCTACCTAACCGATAAAATACTATTAGTAATTAAACCAAGGTGTGCTTTAAAGTTCCGTATGGCCAAATAATATTATTTATTATTAGAATATTATTGACATGTAGTTCAAGCATTGCTGCATTCACGTTGCTTTACTTCTGAGAACTGCTATGTTTTTCTATGGTTATGTTTAATGTCATCTGTCATGTATTGGCGAGCTCACAGGCTATACTTACGCCAAATTTTGTATTGTACACTGAAAAAGTATATGTATATGCCAGATTCATTATATTTATGAACTTTGTCTTTGTGATTTTTTAACAATGCACCTATATTATTAGTTGTATGGAATGCAGGTTTTATGTTTGGCGATAGAGGATTAGATTATTGTTCAGAAAAATTGTAATTATTTATGAAAAGTTAAAAAAGTTACAAAGTTAGTGCTTCAAATATAAAATGTAAAAAGATTCACTGATTTGGAAGATGTCGATCTACTAAGTGATAATTTTCAGCTGCCTGGCGGCTTTCACAATCGACATAACCAGGGTTGGGTTGGTTCTGAAAGCCGGGAGGTAAAACAGTCTGTGCTGACGCGCTGTAGCTATTTTGTATTTTTTTTATTGTGAAAATGTTGTAAAGGCCTTGACGAAATAAATAAACACTCCTCCACATTGATGCAAACTTGCACCACTAAATATAGAATGTTATTCAACCCACACAGCAAGGAGAAATTGAATTTTCAGTCTCGGGTGCATCCGTAAAGAATTCTATTCGCCCATGCAGAATGCAGAAAACACTGTGAAGTTTTGCAAAATTGTTAACAGTAGACTAAATCATATTTTTTCAAAATCTCTTCAACAATCGAATCTGGTTAAAAATGAATACATTTATCGAGTATGCTCGTCGTACTTGGGGAGCGCCGAATTTCGACAAGTATTCTTCTTAACATATTACAGCAGAGATGAAGAACATAAAAGAGAAGTTAATATAGAAGTCTTGGCAACTACGGGGCTTATAACCAGTCAATGGCTGGTTTAAGTGGCCACTTTACACACCGTGTAACATTTACCATTCTGCCCATATTTGAACATCTATATTCCTTCAATTCTTTCATCTGTTGATGTTTGTGAAGTTAAGGAGCTGAAACCTTTATTTATGCGGGTGAGATTCATCTAATTGAATTATTGGTGAGATTCATCCAATGTTGAATCAACTGCTCCACAACTGTATGGCTTATGTTAGGTTTTTGTTATTTTCATTGTTCGTTTTGTAATATAAATGTACACAAATACCTTGTTTTTAAAACTGTCTGAATATTTGTTAATTATGTTTGTTTTTTAAGTTAGTCTTCTTTGTTTATTCTCAAATGTAATTTTAAAAAATAATGGTTAAGTGTCTTCAGCACGGGAAACCCCAGTGAGGTCATATTATTTTTATTATTAATTATACTTTTACTTTTGTAAGCGAAAATATGAATAAATAAATAAAATTAAAAAAATAAAAAATTTCGCCCACATACTAGGCGACGCCTGAAATTTACATTTTTTCAATTTCTATACTTCTTCGTGGACCAGGTGGATTTATCAACAATATTTTGAGTTTGTCCTTGTCTACAAAAATTTGGACAAACTCAAAATATTGTTGAAGTATTCTTCTGCCTGAATCAGATGCTGATCTAAGAGTAGATTTATTTTGGCATGTATTTTCCCAATACAATGGTCCGATAGGTATCGGGGAGGGGGGGATTTAAATACTGTCCATCAAAGCTTGTATTTTAATATCACTGTGCTTTTTAACCAGCGCAAATCTCGAAGATGTGAAATGTCAAAAATTGGTTTATTTTATTTTATTTTATTTTATTTGGGAAATCAACAGTTCTACATACATATTTTAGTAAACAAACAGATATAGTGTATAAACTCAGAACTAATAACAGATTTCCACATAGTATACAAAGTTAGTAAAGAAAATATATTACATATCAAATAAATACATACAATTTATGCATATAAAAATGTTATTTTCATGTACTCAATAATCAAAGATTTTTTGATATTTATTTTAAGAACATTAAGTTACTGTAAATTGGGCGGGATAAGGACAAGAATGCTCGAAGAGAGGATAAGGAGGGGAAGGGAGATGTACATATTTATTATTATAATGTCTACTAAGTTACATAATACATTTTTAGTGTAAATTTTAAATCTGACAGAGTGATGTTTGTGTAATCTATATTTTTAAATTTTGTATTGTACATTGAAAAAGTCCTACGAAAAAAAGCATTTTTAACATACGATGTTTTACTTATTGATACATGAAACTGGTGGTACCGTCTACAAATCCTGGCTGGCACATGTATTGTTATTAAACCAAGCAGCTCTGTACAGTCAACCATTCCTGTCATAATTTTGTAAAGCAGTAGTTGGTCCGCACACACTCTGCGGTATTGTAGAGAAATGATTCCATGGAAGGTGGAGGCAGTGAGAGTAGATACATAAAAAATACCGGTTTTGTATTTAAGGTACTTTATAAATTTGTTTTGAATATTTTTTATTCTACTTATATATATGGCATACTGGGGATTCCATATCTAAGAGGCGTATTCCAAATGGCTTCTGACAAATGTATAATATAATGAAATTAGGGCCTTTGGATTATCTAAGTGTTTACTCATTCGAATTATGAAACCTAACATGCTTAATGCTTTGTAGGTAATTTTATTGATATGCGATTCAAAAAGTAGTTTTGAGTCTAAAACAATCCCAAGATCTTTAATTTCGTGCTTTCTCATTAGTACATTATTGTTTAGTTTGTAATCAAAATTAAGAATTTTTCTTTTCCTTGTGAATGTAATACAGACACATTTATTTATATTCAAAAACAGTTTATTTTCAATACAATAGTCAGTTAGACGATTAAGATCGTCTTGAATCATGAGGCAATCTTCTCTTACTCCCGTAATAACCTTGGTTGCATTGAAAATAGATTGAAGTTAATCAGTTTGGTATTTCTGGGGATTTCCGTATATTCCATAACAGCGAAAGAACGGCTAAAAGGATCTACGATGCGAATGTTGATGGATGCAGAAAACGAGGAAGACCGAGAAAGACATGGCACGATCAAGTCCATCAAATACTTGAAGATAGACTTGTCAAAAGTAGGAGTAATCGGCGTGCGTGCATGAGAAGATGTATGAATGTAGAGAAAGCAAGGTCTGTATGCAAAGATAGAGTGATATGGCGTTCTATCCTCTCTGCCTGCTCCTACGGGGAAACGGCGTGATGGTTCGTTTGTATAACACTACATTATGAAGTATACATTTTTTTTAATGTATTTTTTAAAGCTTTCCATTTCTTTTTTTTTTTTTTTTAGTTTTTTTTTTATTAACAAAAAAAAAAAACAATTATTATTTTATTTTGATTTATTTCATTTTATTTAATATGGAAATTCAACATGGATACATTAAATTCATACAAATTGTAAATAAGCATTGTTATTATTCTTTAAAATTTATAGTATATTCTCAATGAGAAAGTACAGTGGTTTTTAAAAATTTTCAAAGACTATTGAACAAAGCCAAAAAAATAATTTTATCTTTCGTATAGCACTATGATTTTTTTGAGTTTTGTGTTTCTGAAATTACTCCGCGTGTAACGTCTTAAGTCCTCTTTCGCTTCTTCTCGGTCAGTTCTGCCGATTGGGCCGTTGACTTACCTTAAACTGGAAATCATCCATAAATCTTTTAATCATTTTTCGACTAGTGACGTCGTTCAAAGTAGTTCGCTTTTATTAAATTATTTTCAAATATTTTTTTCGTACATTTTCTCTGCCTACCCCTACAGAGAAACGGCGTGATGGTTTGTTGTTGTTGTTGTCCATAAGAGTAACCTAGACTCGAAACGACATAAACATTCACAAGAGCTTTAGTTGCGTCTAAAGGAATATTTCCGTAGGGTTGCTTCTAGGAAGAGCTTTCATGAAGCATATCGACTGCTCCAAGGAAGAAGGCAGTAACTCCGAAATTGAGGTTTTTGACTTACTTCCATTTCTGAAGGTTATAAATCATTGTCTTCCTTCCAAGAAGACTTTCATAACTTTATCTCTTTTTATTTGGGTAATAAATTAATATAAAAAATAGTTGTATGTCAAAAAGCCATTTTTTTTCATGGAATAAAGAAGTAAGTTGATTTACTTCCTTACTCTCTGGGAAATATTTTTCGTCTATGGTTGTGAGTCAGACTTATTTTCTTCTTCGATCGATAAATAATAATGTCGATAAAAAAATATTATTTTTAATTTGTCATGATAAATGTAGGTTTTTAAAGAGATGAGATAAATTTATGTTTAAAATCTCTTAATTTTGAAATATTTTGAGTATGTCCTAATTTTTATAGACCAACTGTATGCTTCGAATAGTTTTATTTATTGGGATTTTCAAAAATATCATAAATTTGGGTGGTTTTTATGTTAATAATCGATATCTTTTTCAACAATGTTTGATTATGTCCAAATGCTTGCAGACTGGCTGGATTTCCTCCCTAGGGAGTTGTTCATATTTAAATTTATTTCAACAGAGAGGGAAAAATTTTTGAGAAGGGAATATGGAAGTCTAGGCATTTACAGGGCTTATGACCTGTCATTGGCTTGTTTAAGTGGCCACTTTACACACTGTGTAACATTCACCATTCTGCTTATGTTTGAACATCCACATTTCCTCAACTCTTCCATCTGTTGACTTTTGTGAAGTAAAAGAGCGTAAAGTGGCCACTTAAACCAGCCAATGACAGGTCATAAGCCCTGTAAATGCCTAGACTTCCATATTCCCTTCTCAAAAATTTTTCCCTCTCTGTTGAAATAAATTTAGATATCTTTTTAATTTTTAATATAAAATAGCTCATTGAAAGTTTAATAATTTATTTGATTTTCCCTGGAATAGAGAAATAAATCAACATACTACACATAGCTGAAATACAAATTCCGAAGAAAACAGCACTATGTCCCAAAACACTATAAAATAGTAGGAATTCTAATAAAATACTAGATTACTTAGAAAGTGTAGACCAATAATACATTTTTACAATTTTTAAAAACTTATGAATCCTGACCCAAGAATATGGAAAAAAAACAAACTTTCAATTTGCTTTCCCGCAAAACTATCTTTTATGACTTGGTGCTGTCTTACTTGGAGCAGTCGATATAATTTTGAAGAAATAAATAAAATATAAATGTATCATGTGTAAAAAGAAAACAAATCAGACACTAGACACTAAAGATACAGTTGTTTTTAACTGGTGACAGTTTTTAGTTTTACTCCATGTAACCATTTAGGGGATTTATACTGTTGACAAATACGTATAATCTAAGGTCTAATATGGAAAGACTTCTCTCCTGTCGTAGATACCTGGTAATCTTTCCAGGAAGTGAAGACACTCGCTCGGTCACTTCATAAATAGGCTTTTTATATGGGCGATAAATTATTACTAACACTTGCAAAGTCAATACTTCTCAAGTGGATTTTGTTTTCCGGCCATCTATATCTGAGTAGTGTTGGAAAATGGAGGGTGTTTCGGCTGTGGACCTTTATAAGAACTTAACCGCATTTGTTAAATAAAGAATAAACCATTTAAAAAAATAGGACAGCCTTCATTAGGCCTTCCGATTCACTGTAGATATCACGGCATTTTGTTTCCTGTTAGGAATTTTAGGATTTATGATAATTGTAATAATTTAACACAAAAAAGTAGCCAGAAATTAAAATGCACGCAACGATCCATGAAAAGACGAATGCTCGGTGTATGTCTAAGAGACAGCGTAAGAAATGAAGAAAAGAGGCGCCGAACCGGAGTCGTGGATATCATGGATCGTGCGGCGAAATTGAAATGGCAGTGGGCAGGATTCTTGGCGAGACAGAATGATGGCAGGTGGACACCCAGAATAATATAGTGGAGACCATGGGCAAACAAATAAAGTGTTGGAAGGCCACAGAAAAGATGGGTCGACGACATTGCCTCTATTGCCGGTAAAACGTGGATGATGAAGGCGGGTGATAGGAAGGAATGGAGACGTTTGGAAAAGGCCGCCATCCAGCAGTGTAGAGAACAAGGCTGAAGAAGAAGAAGAAGATAATGATAATTATAGCACACATGATTAAATATTATTTTATATTATTGGATATTAAAATGATTTTTTATTTTTTCCTTTCATTTTCAAGAAACTTTGCCGTACAATTTCATGCTCTAATTTTTACCGCGATTAACAATTCATTTTTCATATATAGGGCTAAACTTCCTTATTCTTAATATGCAATACTTTTGAAGTTATTTATTAATTTACGATTATGCTAAACACCAAACGCTTAAAATCATTAATCTAAAATCTAAACTATCCTTAACCTTGAGGATACTCTTGAAAAGGTAAGATTACTTTGAATTCCTCACAGGATTTTCTCGCTTTGAACAATTTTACAATAACATGGCATTTATAATACCCTGTAGCTCAATCACAAATAACTATCGTCGTGCTTAAAAACATGCTAAGCATTTAAGCGATCACAATGAACAATAATGAACATGCTTAAGTTATCGCAGTGATAAGTCAACGCGTGTGTAATCTCTAAGTTAACGCTCGTGTCGGTTTGTTTTTTGTTTTCCTCGTAAATAAATACAGTTCATTGGCGAAAAATCGGCGTTTAATATAAAAAATAATACAAAAAAGTGGAAATTAAATTACAATTATTATGGCGACTGCTTTTCTTCACATTTGGCTTGCCAACCACCGGCCAAATGCAATGAATAGAATGATAAAAAATAAATAAATAAAAATAGCCGTTTTGGAATATGTTCGAATTTACATCGGTGAAATTCAAATATGTGATTGCACAGCAGGATTATACGTTGCGAAACGTAAATATTTTGACATTTAATATTAGGTGTTCGCGATTACGATAAACAACCATGGTGACATATTGTTATCACGTCGCTTATTAGCACGTCACCGTCGATAGTTATTTATGATTGAACTACTGGGATGTATCGATTGTGAAGTAAAAAAATCGCTCTCTGCATATTTTATCTTTTGACGTTTAGAACAGTTCAGAATTGATTAAACGATTTAAACCTTAAGGCCAAAAAATAAGCAACTTCTAATTGAATATATATTTAAGTGGACTGTACTTACTTTCAAATTGTAAAATGAAATTGCCAAAGTGCATTTGAGCTCACGGTAGAATTTAGCGTGGGTTTACGCCGTGGCCGTGTGGGTAATGCATCAACCTCCTACGCGAGGGGATTCAGGTTCGAATACCGGTTTAGCAACACTGACCATAAGTGAATGAAAATAAATAAAGCTCCGTATATCGCTATTGCATTGAGAACACTTGATCGATTTTATTCTGATTAAGCTTGAGAGTGAACGGCTTGTGAAAGTATGTTATATTATATTTTTTATGTCAATTTTTATGTTGATCATACGTATATTATTACTGCATGCGCTCTTATCAATGTATAGTTTAAAAATTAACACAATCCTATTTTATAAATGTATATGACTATATACATTTAATACATTTTTTTATAAAGACAATAAGATTTTAAGACGTTCCCAATAAGTACCAAAAAAATAATTTATTGGAAGATTAAGAAATATATAATTTTAAATTTGTTAATGGAATATGGGAGTCTGGGCATTTACAGGACTTATGACCTATCATTAGCTGGTTTAAGTGGCCACTTTACAAACTGTGAAACATTCACCAGTTTGCCCATTTTTGATTTTACACAGTGAGTAAAGTAGCCACTTAAACCACCTAATGACAGGTTATAAGCCCTGTAAATTCCTATACTCCCATATATCCTTCTCAAAAATGTTTTCCCTCTGTTGCAATAAATTTAAATATGAACAACTCCCTAGGGAGAAAATCCAGCCAGTCTGCAAGCATTTGAACGTACTGAAAACGTTGATATATTTATTTATTTATTACATATACAGCCTAAGCCAATCAAAACAGTTACATGAATAGGGTTGTCATATTTCGCTAGGGTCTCTGGGGATATGTTATAACAAAAAATGAAATTTTATAACGGTTTTTTTTAGAAATATTTATTTATTTATTTTATTTATTTATTTACACTCTTTATCAAAAGACAATTCCATGTTCACTTTGCCCAGCTAACAAGGGTACATACCCCGTTCCAAGCTAGGCAATAACATTTTAATATATTTTAATAGTTAACAAATTAATATAAAGCACAGACAAACAAAATATAAACTTATTCGGATACACATTTTGATACATATACATACAGATATACACATATATACACACACATATATATAAATATACACATATATACACACGTACATACACACATACGTACATACACCCATGCGCATTCACATACATACATTCATAAAAACATAGACAATTTATTTATGCGAAACTTCATGGTTGTCATCTATAAATATTTTTTTAAATTATTCCTTATTTTTTATGTTTTATTTTCGACATCCAGTAAGAATCTCCAATCCTTGGCATGCATCAACTTTTCTGACTCCCTACGACCAATGTCATGAAAGAGCGAGGTCAACACCTTCCGTAACTTGACAACACTCCCGTCTTTCCACGATTATGGCAAAAGGTTATGGACCTTTTTGCCTACGTAATAGTGTTGTCTCGATGCCAGAACAATGTTGACCCCTTCACTTAGTATCAGATCTCTATTAGAGGTATCTTGTATTATGGTTGTGGATGACGCTCGGGTAAATGTATCTATTTATGTGTGTAACCACTACCGTTCTCAATATATACTGTTGAATAATATTCAATACACTGAATTCTTTGAAGAGCAAGTCACTTGGATAGCGAAACGTTTTCTTTTTAATTACTCGGATTAAAGATTTCTGTGGAATTGCATGTAATCGAATTGTTTTCCTTACATTCTATGTGGTGTTTCTTGCGGAAGAAGTACCTCTGGGCATATTTTTTCTATGATTTAAAATTAACATATTACTGCAATATTGATTCTACAGTCCCTGGTAGCAGACGACATTTTTTATAGGTCCTTTTCACTGGGCCAACATTAATGATATCACCTTTTCCGCCATGGTTTTATGAACAGGATTAGAAATTTAATACAACCGTGTTGACCGTGTGACCGTGGGACCGTGTGAGTTGAAGTACTCTCTTATGGTGGAGAGGGTTCAGAAGAAATTTCTTTGGTTTCTCTACATGAGGGAGTGCGGATATTATCCATGGCTTTATCCCACTGAGTTCCTCCAGGGTATGCTTGGTTACAGCAGTCTGAAGACTAGAAGGAATGTGTATTTAACAACGCACTTCTTTCGATTGTTGCGCGGTACTATTGACAACCCTGAAATTATGCGGAGCATTAGCTTTTATGTTCCTGATAATTACCTTAGACAGCGTCAGCATAGACTGTTTCACATTCCAATATACAGGACCAACCTGCCAATGGTTATGCCTGTTGGAAGGGCTATCTCTATGTTGAACAATATTACTTTGGACATTGACATTTTTCACGTCTCTGAGGGAGTTTTTCGTTACAAGATTCTCTTACTTTTTAAACATATTATTCTTTAGATATTATGTATACTAATGTGTTTTTTTTTATATATACCTAATTTTACCTAATTATTTCTATTTGTATGAATTAAGATATTTTATTTTGTAATGTACATATATATGAATAAATAAATTAAATGAAATGGAAGTCCAGGCATTTACAGGGCTTATGAACATGTCATTGGCTGGTTTAATTGGCCACTTTATACACTGTGTAACAGAGAAATAAATTCGAGCATGTATATAATACTCGGTTCACTAAGTCCTTAAAATATAGCTTGATTAGAATGACAACTGTCAAACTAAAGGTAACTTTTGTAACTGTAACTGTCAACGTAAGGACTATCTCTATGTTGAACAATATCACTTTGGACATTGACATTTTTCACGTCTCTGAGGGAGTTTTTCGTTACAAGATTCTCTTACTTTTTTAACATATTATTCTTTGGATATTATGTATACTAATGTGTTTTTTTTTATATATCCCTAATTTTACCTAATTATTTTAATTATTTCTATATGTATGAATTAAGATATTCCATTTTGTAATGTACATATATATGAATAAATAAATGATAAATGATAAAGAAAAAACAATTTCAATTCAATCAATTTCAAAAATTGACAAAAAAAACATTTTTTTTTTCACAGAACCTATCGACTTTCACTATATCGAAGCAAATTCAGCTTCTTTTAATTTTTTTAGATACATCAATTGCTGAAACCATTTGTCACTTTATTTTCACATTCATTGTCAGTACGGCCGTGGAAGATTTTTGTTGATTAACAGCGTTGCACTGTGTAAGTTTGAATCGGGACATTATAGGTTTCATCGCGACGTCGCGTCGGGACAGTGGGCTTAATAACGGTGACCGTCCCGATTTATTGGGACTAATGGCAACCCTACACATAAAGAAACATAATTATATACAAGAAACTGAACAAAAAGAATAAAAAAACTATGTAGCAATACAAACAAGGGCAATTCGCAAGAGACTCGTATGAAGACTCTTCTTCCTTTCATAGTTTAACTTCCCTTACTAAACGTAGAAGCATTTCTGATCTGTCTTTCTTCTTCAAAATTTCAAATGATTTTATCGATAGTCCATATCTCTTGGAGCGTATTTCAATCAATTGTCCCGTAAAGTCAACACGACAAGTTCATTTTTTTAATAATTTATTGCCCAAAAAAAAATATGTTCTAAACTCTTTTATTTATAGTAGCTGCTCCAAATTTTATTTACTTTGTCCCCATTTAGATATTTTTATAGAAAATTTTGTGACTTCAAAAATAACTTTTTGCAAGTTTTTGCAAAAATTTTCAATTTTTTGAAATAACACGCGAGATTAAAACGTTGTTTATACAGCGTTTTAAAAACATTTTTGCTATTTTATTTTATTGACTTAAACGGCAAAAATGCTTTTTACAGAAGTTATATTAAAAACATATTTGGTTTAATTAACGCACACAATATTTTTTACCCAAGATTAAGAAACAAAAAATAAGCCTAAAAATTTTATTACACATTCAAAAGACGTTAAAAACCATTAAAAAATAAATGTAAAAATCAAATTAGATAATAAAATATTTAAAAGTATAAATAGAGCAAGAAAAGCATAAAGCACTGTTTCATAAAAAACGCATACAATACTTTTAAACTAAGATTTAGAAACAAAAATTAAACCTAAAAATTATAACACATTCAGTAGAAGTTTAAAACATTTTTTTTAAATGTAAAAATCAAATTTACTAACAAAATATTTTAAAGGATTAATTTGACAAAAAACTCATAAAGCACTGTTTCATAAATGTATTCTAAAATATTTTTTATTTATTTTTTCCACAGACAAGCGAACAAAGCAGTGGCAGCTGCAGCCAATACTGCCATCCCGCTCCCCCGCAGGGCAAGACCTCTCCCTCCCACACCTGGTTAGTATACATAAATATATTTATTTATTTTATTTTATGCGAAATCGAGAAATAAATTTACCATGAAGAATTTTACCACTACCCGACAAGAAGTCGCTACAAAATACATGTTCTGAAGCTTTCTTTATGTAAGTAATATCTCGAAGCTTTACTAAAGCTAGGGTTTCCTAGGACAGCGGTGCCCGTATTTTAACGGCCGTAGTGAACGGTGATGCAATGGACAGCCGTCGTAAAGGTGACTAGAGTGTGGTTTTCTAGGAAAACGGTGTTATCAACACCATTTAACACCGTTTTCCTAGGAAACCACTCTTTAATCACCTTTACGACGGCTGTCTACTGCATCACCGTTCACTACGGCCGTTAAAATACGGGCACCGCTGTCCTAGGAAACCCTAGCTTTACAGAGGCGGTAGTCTGATAAAGCGAACGCAAAATTAAGAAATCGTACGATTTTGCCATTTTAAAACGAGTGTTTTTTTTAATCGCGCAATAATAAAAAAATAAAAAACATGAACAACAAAAACACAATTTAAAGGTATTTCTGTTAAAAAGTATACTTAAAAGTTTTATGTAACTATTACTTTTAGACCGGCAGATTACGCCATTTCAAATTTAGACTGAACTTAGGTATCTGGGATCTCAATAGTATGCCGAACATATATATGGAGTCAATATTAGTTCTACGTTTTTGTAGACTAGCTTTATTTAACATTGACTCTATTTCAGCATAATAATAATTATCTCTCTCTAGTCAGAGCATCCACGCTATTTTTCGAAGCAAGCGATGTTGGACTGATTCAATGTGATTTATGCGATTGACATAGAATGGAGACCAGACCACGGAGGCATATTCTAGAAGAGGGCGAACAGTTGAGCAATAAAGAGTTCTGATTGTACGGACATGAGTAAAATCAGAGGATATTCTGTTAATGAAGCCAAGTAATTTCAGTGATTTATGTATTGATTTTTTAATTTTTTTATATTTATTTTTTAATTTTATTTTTTATTTTAGGCTATGTTATGCTATGCTTTAAATGTCTCTATTTATGTGTGTAACCACTACCGTTCTCAATATATACTGTTGAATAATATTCAGTACTCTGAAATCTTTGAAGAGCAAGTCACTTGGATAACGAAATGTTTTTTTAAAAATTACTCGGATTAAAGATTAAATATGTTTGTGTTGTTTGAAATAATTGTTCGGTTGAATAAAATTTTAATGTGTATCGAGGGGTACTTGATTCGTCTAAACAAACCGATGTACTTACATCAAAACTTTAAGTTGAGGGGAGGATCGGTAGTGTATCTTCGTTATCGTTCAGGAGAATTGACGTCCTTAGCTTCCCATCATAATCGCGGCCCAGGTGCAGATAGGGAAACGACAATGATTTACCTGTCGTCCTTGAACTAATGTCCTTATTTCCTATTCCGACTGAAAACCATTGTTGGCCACTTCCAGCAAATCATATTTTTAGTATTTTTTTTTTATTTTCCGCTACTTTAAGCCGAGTATTTTACCTCTTTGTTTGGCGAGGGTGCCTCGAAAAGTTTATTAATTATTTGCGTTTATGTATTTTCAAAAAACAGCTTTACTATTAACAAATTACAACAATCACCATAACATGAACATAAAAATAAACAACGAAACTCTTAAAGAACTAGAATATGTGACTTACCTAGGACTCACAATGGACAGACAATTAAAATGGACAAAACACTTAGACGGACTCACTAAAGTAATGGCATCACTACATAGCCTCTTCTACAAAATTAAAGATTTTATACCGAGAAAGGAAAAAATTATGATGTACGAAGCCTATGTCAAAAGTAAATTGAGTTACATGATTGCCTTCTGGGGAACTGGTAACAAGACGAAGACGAAGAAGTTAAAGAGCTGAAACCTTTATTGTTGTGAAGAGATTCATCTGACTGAATTATTTCACATACTAGGCTACGCCTGAAAACAATTTTCCAATTTTTAAACTTCTTCTTGGACCAGTTGGTTTCATTACAATATTTGATTTTGTCCAAATGTTCGTAGACAAAAGTCTAGATTTCACCCCCTCGGGAGTCATTAAGATTAACAAATTACAACAGGGATGGAGAATACCTTAGCTTTACTATGTTATCTAGTATGACTGTATTATTATCTGTTTATCTATTCATTTTGTATATATTTTTTTCCATGTATAATCGAAATCATATAACTTCAAATTACGAAATAACTATATTAGTGTAAGCCACTCTCCAAGCACAAGAGCTAGTCTCTTTTTTGGAAATTTGGGGCTTTACGATTAACTCAATATATAAAAGTAGATTGTAACAGCAAAAATATATGTTTCATTTTATTGTTATTATATTGATTAGTATTTTTTATTTTATTTTAATATTTGCGTTAATTGTTCTGAGGTGACTAGTTTCTTTCTTAAAAGCTTATTTCAAATATGAGAGAGAAATAAGTCAATTTTTAAATAGAATTAAATTCTGACATTACTGTCAGTTTTGAAAACGAAAGGCTAGATGCACAGATAATGTGGCTAGATTCTGCCCTATTAACAATTAACAATTAAGTACCTAGGCGTAAAAATGTTGCCACCGTGAAAAAATAAATTGAGTCATTATATTGTTTCCTTATGTTTTACTATCTTCCTGAGTGTATGTATGGCGACGTTAAAATAACCGGCTTTGTAATCGCTCGGTAGATAAATACAGACGAAAGTTAAGTACGAGTATATCGTCTTGGTAATTGTCAAAAGTCAAATAAAAATGTACTGTTGTGTTTATTTATTTAAATTTTATGAGGTAATTTAACAAAGATACATGCGTAAATGCTGTGTTATGACCAAAAGAAATGAAAACATGGTTTAGTAAATGAAAGAAAAATATTAAGGAAGATATTTGGTGCTGTCAACCAAAACAGAGTTTGGAGAAGATAGTTTAATCGTGAATTAGAGGCACTGTATGGCGAAACCTAACATTGCGCAATTCGTAAAAATTAGAAGATTACAATGGTTGGGCCACGTTCACATAATGAATGATAACCGTACCCTGAAAAAGATTAGTAATACCACTCCGGAAGGCGGACGAAGCAGAGGCAGAACAAAATTAAGATGGCTGGATAATGTGGAAAGTGATATTCGAGCAATTGGTCTGACGAACTGAAGAAGAGCCGCAGAGTGCAGGGAGGAATGGAGACAGATTCTGGAGGAGTCCAGGGCCCACAACGGGCTGTAGCGCCACTGATGATGATGATTACATGCTTGAAAACATACATAACCATATGATCAAAAATAAACGGGAATTTCTAATTTGAAATGCTAGAGCTACATCAATTTTGCTGTAGCTACGTTAACAGCACTGTTTTTGACAATCTTTCAAGGTTTAACGGTGATCGGATGCTCGGTATTCTTTTAGTGCCTGTTTGAGTGAGTCAAACAATTGCAGTGTGGTGATTTTTACAATTGATAAAAAATTGAAACTGCGAGCGTGACTCAAATTTTGTATTTCTAATGAAATTTCTTGTGCCGAATCATTGGAAATGTTGAATGATGCCTTTGGAGAATCGTGTTTGTTGAAAACATGGGCATACGAATGGTATAAGAGGTTTAAAGAAGTTCGTGAATGCTTGGATGATGATAAACATACTGGACGTCCAGCAACGTCAAGTACCGAAGAAAACATCAAATCGGCAAAACAAATCGTCAAAAAGCAAAAAATCGATCTGTACCAATCCGAGCGCTTACTGTGTTATAGAGCATCTCATCATTGAGATGTTTTGGATAGTATGAAACGTGTCACTACCCCACTGGAGGAATGTGGAAGGACTATTCATCGATTTTACACCACGATAAAACGCCGTCTCATACAGCGGTGATTGTTTCGGAGTTTTTGACCAAAAATTCGACTAATCTCATCAGCCAAGCACCGTATTCTCCAGACCAGGCCCCGTCTGACTTTTTTCTTTCCTAAGACTAAAATTGCTATTAGGAGGAACGCGCTTTGAGACGATTGATGCCATAAAAGATAATTCGCTGCAAGAGCTAAAGGCCATACCTTTACAGACCCATGAAAAATACATGGAAAATTGAATTAAGCATTGGCATCAATATAACGTCGTAAATGGCGAGTATTTTAAAAGAAGATGGTACAAAAAATTGAGCAAATTGAAATTTTGCGTTTTTTTTCCGAAATCCCGTTTATTTTTTATTATATATATATATTTGGATAATTTATATAGCGCCGTTTTTGTGAAAATCACCTTAAGGGCGCTGTACAATAAATAAATATCCAAGCACGTCTTGCAGCTACAGAGCGCCTAGACGGTTGGGATTATAGTTCCTTGTCTCCAATTATGATTATATAGGAGCTAGATTACAGCACGTCTTGCAGCTGCAGAGCGTATGGACAATAAAAAATCTAGCCCCTGTTTACATTTTTAATTATTTTATTTGACAATGAACTTTAGAGTTTTAAATATTTAAAAAAAAAAATTATAAAAAACAAATTTATAAAAATAGAAGTTAGATTACAACAAGTCTTGCAGCTTCTGAGCACATAGACGGTTGGATTTCTAGACCCCATTTACTTCATTTGGAAATTTGATAGTTGATAACATTTACCTACTGAAGCTAGATTACTAATCGTCTTGCAGCTACCAAGTGCATGGACAAATAAGATTCTTGCAACTTAAATTTATACCAATAGATTTACAAAAATAATTTGAATTTGTTAAGTGTCATGCTAAAAAGTAAACAATAAAAAAACTAAACAGATAAAGCACCGTTTCAACACTATGGATAACATAACAGATAAAAAATATCCGAAGGGTAGCTTTCGTAGATTTTGGGTAGTCACTAGTCACTGTCGCAGTGTACTATAAGGCAAATTATATATGGATGTGAAATTTTATCGACTAACACCTACGAATATCATTCAGTTCTAATCTCATATTAGTTCTTATATAGTAAAAATACTTTCATATATTTTTTGTTTTAAAATCAAGCACATTTATACAAACTTTACTTTTCAAATCCGATGCGAAAATGTCCATTTAAATATTACAAAATATAGTCCGTACTCGTAGACAACGCCTATGTTAAGATTGCACCTCGCATCTTCCTTCGAATAGTCCGTTCAGAATATTTAATCATTTTATTGTTTCTTTAATGGTCACGTTTTTATTAATTTAATTCTCAACCTGTCGATGCACCAACACACGCGTGTAAATCGTGTATAGACATACTGTGAATCAACATGCACGTTTGTATGTCCTGTCATACAATAACCTAACCGAGCGTCTTCTGCAAAACATCGTAAGCGAGTTTCTTAAAACAATTACTTTTTTTATACATAACTTTCACACAAGATACCCATTTTTTAAATATTTTCTTTTCTTAAGACTTATTCTTTCTGCTGCGATATGCTTCCACTTGCTATTTAATAACACACACCTGAACACTTACTCCCACAAAAACACACCTCTACACATACTCTCATACAAATACGCACAAACACACCCTTTTTTTGTACCATAATGTAATATGTATGATTTTTATTTAGTAACTTCACTGGTCTGTTTTTAAACCGTATTTTTTTAAAAAATATTATAAAATTGTTGACTGTTTGTTTCTGTAAAAATAAACAATTATTTTTATTTTTTTTGTAAAAAAATAAATATTTGAGTTCTTATGATTTACCCAAATATTTAATATTGAGGGCCATTTTCAACGAGTTGTAAATAACTCACTATTAGAAAATGGATTCAAGTTGGGGTAGAGTGGGATTCGAACCACGGACCTTCAGTCCCGTGAGTCCGAGACACCAGCCACAGGACCACAACCCGATTTTAAATTTCTTAATTTCTTAATTTTTTAATTTCATATATTAAATCTTAATATGAAATTAATAGAATACGAGTAGACTTATTATATAATTCTATGATATATATTTTTTTTGTGTATACAAATTAAAAATATTTTTATTATTATCAAAAAAACAGAGCAAATATAATACATACAGGATTGCTGCTTAGAAACAATAGGATATTTTCATAACAACAACAAAACATCACGCCGTTTCCCCGTAAGGGTAGGCAGAGAGGATAGAACGCCACATCACTATCTTTGCATACAGATCTCGCTTCCTCTCCATAATAATCTTCTCATTATTCCGACTTTTGACATGTCCATCTTTAAGTATTTGTTGGATTTGGTCATGCCATGTCTTTCTCGGTTTCGGTCTATTTCTGCATCCATCAACATTTGCATTGTAAATATTCTTAGCCGTTCTTTCGCTGTCCATTCGTTCTACATGTGCAAACCACCGCAGAGCTCCTTTCTTGATTCTGTCGATAATGCTTGTCTCAGCCTTACACTAGGTTCTTTCGCTGTCCATTCGCTCTACAGGCTCAAACCAAAGCAGCACCCCTTTCTTGATTCGTCGATAATGCCTGTGCCAGCCTTACACAGTTTACGGATCTCGACATTTTTGCATCTATCATACATCGTTTTACCACACATTCGCCTGAGGGATCGTATTTCTACAGCATTTAAACTATTTTCGTCATCATTTTTCCAATTCCATACTTCGCTCCCACACATTAGAGTTGTTTTGATTTGTAATTATTTACATTTTTTAAATTTTTTAAAATTTGTATAATGTTGATTAATGCTAAAAAGCGTCATATCTTAATTATGGCTTTTGCAAATAGCTGCCTTTGAGGGTAGTACAGTAAACTGGTAGTAGTAAGAAATGTTTTCTTCGTCCTACCGGACACCCCGCGAATGAAAACGCAACAATAATATTATAATCTTTCACTAAATGTTATTAAATATTTGTATGTAACCACTTACCGACTTTTCTATGTCTACCGGTATCGAGACGTACCCGTCTCTTTGTCAGAACACCAACTAAACCAACATGCAAAACTCACTATACACCTTCACCATAGTTGTTGCACAAAAATATCAAACCAACACGACATGCATTTTAATAAGCATATCCACTGATTAGGACAAACATGCACTGATTAAATTATGAAAATATTCTATGTCGTTTGAGAACTATGCCCAGAACTCTCAACTTATACGTTTTGTTAGTGAATATAATTTGAACTTTCCCCTTATTGATCCATTTGATTGTAAAAGAATAACATTTAAAATGCGCGTCTTAAAACACACTTTTTTGTCTTATACTTAGTTTCAATAATAAAGTCTTATTTATCTTATTTTATTTATTTTATTATATTTTATCTCTAATTCTTAATATTTTAAATATATTTATATTTTCGACACTTGACACTTGTGCAATATTTACACACATGTCCACCCTCATTCCAACATAACACCCACCCTCTCACTCACTTACACTCAGACAAACACACTAGTATGTATTATACGTGTATTTAATAAATTTCTGTGGATATCTGTCATTGGTTTTATTCTCTGTATATTTTATTTGTTGTATTTTTGTTACATGTATTACTGTTGATATCCCCAATAAACAAAATAAAAAAAAATAAAAAATAAAAAAATAAAAAAATAAAAAAATAGTTGAAAAAAGTACAAGGGATGGGAGAGGGGTGAGCTTAATAGGGTAATTAGGGTGACCATTACAGTGGAACATCGTATAAAGGACTATATTGAAAGTTTGTTTGATTATTAATCAATGGAACATTATTTTTTAAAGCTTTCCTAATTTGAAATATTTCCATGTTTTTTACATTCAACGCTTTATTATTTGCATGTAAGATTTGAACTCCTGTATTTTTATTTCGGGTTTTGGTCAGATGGCAGAAGGGACCATCTGTATTTTGTGTATGTTTAAGTTTTCAAGAGTTTTAATTAATATTTCAGCAAAAAAAAAAAAAATCAGCGTCATTTAAAATGGTTATTTATTATTAAAAGCAATACTAAAATATAGTAAATAAATAAAGTCATGACTTAAATTGAGTAGGTGGTTTGCATGTTTGTCCTAATCAGTGCATGTGCTTATTAAATGCATGTCGTGTTGGTTTTAAAATTTCATGCAACAATTATAGTGAAGGTGTATAGAGGGTTTAGCGCGTTGGTTTAATTGGTGTCCTGACAAAGAGACGGGTACGTCTCAAAACCGGTGACATAAAAAAGTCGGTAAGTGGTTATGTACAAATATTTAATAACATTTAGTAAAATGTTTTACCACAAAGTTAATGTATTAAATATTAATAATATTATCATCATAGATCATTTTTTTTTTTTTTTTAAATTTAAATCTTAAAGTAGGGCACACATATCATACATATTGTTATGTGTGTTCTTATAATAACATTGCAAATATATTTAATTTATAATTTGTTTATCACATATGTCTTGACCATTATTTTAAATTTTGATATGTTTTTTTCTTCATGAATATTTTTTTCTATTTCGTAATACTTTTTAATTGCTTTAAATAAAATTGAATTTTGTGACTTTGCCTTTTTCCTAAATGGAAGTCTAATTTTGTTCTTTTCTCTAGTATTGTGATCGTGTTCATGCTGGTACCGAACATTTTTTTTCCAAAATTCTGTTTTTTTTATCAGAGTTTATAATTTTATGAACAAATATCATTGTGTTGTAAAATATTCTTTGTTTATATGTTTATAATTTCATTTCATTTACCATCGACTTTACCCTCGTGTATCTGTTTTTTTCAAAATGATTCTAAAGGCTTTATTTGTAATACGGTTAGTTTATCTATGTTTTCTTTGTTTGATAAAAATAAAATGCTACTACAGTAGTTAAAGTGTAGTTCAATAATTGCTTTGTTCAATTTTGTATCGGTGACACTGACTCTATTGTTTAAAAATGTAAAAATCTGTTGTCATACTGTGTTTTTTCATTTCATTGTGTTGAACGTGTCCAACATTGAATAAAGCCAGAAGAGATTATAATTTCGTCCTTACGTAATGTTTTATTTAGTATGCATCCTTTGGAGAATAGAATTACCTGTGAAAAGGATTACATTTTTTAGTTGTTGACAAAAGTTCAATAGATGAGTTGTGTTGTGTGTTCTCAGTGCTAGTGGACAGATCGCACATGCGTTTCTAAAGTGACACAACTAAAAAAATGACAGTTTGATAAAAAAGCGAAAAACTGTTTGCGAGCTTGATAAAAAATATTTTCAAAACCAAGAATTTTTCAAGGTAATGCTTAAATATATTTTTTTAAACAATATTTTGAGTTCGTCTAAATTCCTGTAGACAACGGCTGGATTTAACTCCCTTGGGAGCTGTTAATTTTAACATATTACAACAGAGATGAAGAACATTTTGGAGAAGGTAATATATAATTCTATAGGTATGACCTGTCATTAGCTGGTTTAAGTGGCCACTTTACACGCTGTGTAACATTCACCATTCTGCCCGTATTTGAACATCTATATTCATCATCTCCCATCCACCATCAAATATGTCACTACATTATCTCTGTTTAAATCACGTCTGAAGAAACATCTCCTTTCTCTTCCTTAATCTCTCCTCCTTTCCTCTTTCTTCTTTTTTCGTTTTTCTCATTGAGTAATAGTTTTGATTTAAGGTAATTTATAAACAAATACGTTTATTAATATTTTTATACTTACATCTTAGGCTTTTATTCCTTATTTCCTATTGAATATATTATATAACTTGAATTATAAAAATATAACTATAACTTTATTGGTTGGTTGGAAGAAATTGCCATTTGGCAATAAGCCTGCCAATGTACAAATAACATTATGTACAAAAAGTTAAATAAATAAATATATAAATATATTCCTTCAATTCTTCCATCTGTTGATGTTTTTAAAGTTCAAGAGCTGAAACCTTTATTAATGCGGGTGAGATTCATCTGATTGAATTTTATCGTCTTCATACTAGGCATCACCAGAAATTTATTTTTTTCAATTTTTATACTTCTTCATGGACCAGGTGGATTTATCAACAATATTTTGAGTTCGCAAAAACATCAACAGATGGAAGAATTAAAGGAATATAGATGTTCAAATACGGACAGAGTGGTGAATGTTACACAGTGTGTAAAGTGGCCACTTAAACCAGCCAATGACAGGTCGTTAGTCCTGTAGATGCCTAGAATTATATATAACCTTCTTTTAAATGTCCTTCATCTCTGTTGTAATATGTTAATATTTTTTCGAGTCTTATATATCCCTTTTTAATTTTAAAAATTTAAGTGACATAACTCAAAATAAAAACAAACTTTGTGCTAACCTTGATCGGCTAAACTGTCACAACTTGAAATAAAACTCTTAAACTAACTAACTAACTAACCATCACGCCATTTCCCCAGAGGGGTAGGCAGAGAGGATAGAACGCCACACCACTCTGTCCTGGCACACTTCCTTTGCTTCCTTCACATTCATACATCTTCTCATGCACGCACGTCGATTATTCCGACTTTTCACATGACCACTTTCAAGAATTTGTTGTACTTGATCATGCCATGTCTTTCTCGGCCTTCCTCGACTTCTACAACCAGACACATTCGCATCATAAATCTTTTTAGCCGTTCTTTCATCATTCATTCGCTCCACATGACCGAACCATCGAAAAAGACCTTCCTTAATTTTGTCGATAATGCTTAACTCAGCCTTGCATTCTGCTCTAATTTCGACATTAGGGCACCTATCATACATTGTTTTTCCGCACATTCGCCTGAGGGATCGCATTTCAACAGCATTCAGTCTACTTTCGTCCCTTTTTTTCCAACTCCATGCTTCGCTTCCATACATTAGGGTTGGTACCAGAACTCCATTATGAACTGCTAATTTAGCCTCTTGCGATAGACACTTATAAATAAAACTCTTTGTTTTTATAAATTGTACTCGTATCAGCAAAAATGTCTTATCTCTAAATGCCACACAGAAAAGTTTAACGTTTCTTCTAGAGATGATTCATTCGAAGCAAATAATCGAATACATTCAATTACTAAATTCATTCGAATGAACGTCATGGAGGAACTTATCCTAATCTACATAGTGATAGCGCGAAAGTACCAATTTTTCCAAAGTCACTTACATGTCGGCCTCGTGGTGTAATGGTCAGCGCGTCTGCTTACCATGCAAGAGAGGTCTCGGGTTCGATTACCGACAGGGCTGATACGAAATGTTTATTTAAATCATATCACCTTGGCGGCCTCCGCGGCGTAGTCGTCAAGACGCCTGACTCACACACGAAAGGTTCCGGGTTCGATTCCTGGTGAGAACACAAAAAATAAAATGTGATTTTTCTCAAGCCTGAGTGTTCTGTGATGTAATTCACCACTGTAATTGGCTTTCGAGCCTGTTGTGGTGCAAAAAAAAAAAAAAAATGGGTGTTTTCACTCTAGAATATTTCATAGTCTCTGGACTGGTACCTGAAGCGTAAGACTGATCATCTTACCTTTTGTAACAAAAATGATCAATATACGCTGCGATTGGTGTGCCAATGAACCTTCAATAATGTTTCGGTATAAAAATATAAAAATTAATGAAAATACTCTCTCCTCTCTCCTCTCTCCTCTCTCCTCTCTCCTCTCTCCTCTCTCCTCTCTCCTCTCTCCTCTCTCCTCTCTCCTCTCTCCTCTCTCCTCTCTCCTCTCTCCTCTCTCCTCTCTCCTCTCTCCTCTCTCCTCTCTCCTCTCTCCTCTCTCCTCTCTCCTCTCTCCTCTCTCCTCTCTCCTCTCTCCTCTCTCCTCTCTCCTCTCTCCTCTCTCCTCTCTCCTCTCTCCTCTCTCCTCTCTCCTCTCTCCTCTCTCCTCTCTCCTCTCTCCTCTCTCCTCTCTCCTCTCTCCTCTCTCCTCTCTCCTCTCTCCTCTCTCCTCTCTCTCTCTCCTCTCTCCTCTCTCCTCTCTCCTCTCTCCTCTCTCCTCTCTCCTCTCTCCTCTCTCCTCTCTCCTCTCTCCTCTCTCCTCTCTCCTCTCTCCTCTCTCCTCTCTCCTCTCTCCTCTCTCCTCTCTCCTCTCTCCTCTCTCCTCTCTCCTCTCTCCTCTCTCCTCTCTCCTCTCTCCTCTCTCCTCTCTCCTCTCTCCTCTCTCCTCTCTCCTCTCTCCTCTCTCCTCTCTCCTCTCTCCTCTCTCCTCTCTCCTCTCTCCTCTCTCCTCTCTCCTCTCTCCTCTCTCCTCTCTCCTCTCTCCTCTCTCCTCTCTCCTCTCTCCTCTCTCCTCTCTCCTCTCTCCTCTCTCCTCTCTCCTCTCTCCTCTCTCCTCTCTCCTCTCTCCTCTCCCCTCTCGCTGTATGTACCATTAGATGTGGAAGGGAATAATAATAATGAACACACGACAAAGATTACACGCAAAATAACACAAGTCGCAAGATTACACATTACTTCCATGAATCATCATACAATTACATTCTTTCTGATTAAATAACAATAAATTGTGGACAAAAGACACATAATGTTATTGAAAACGTCGATCAACAATGTTTGCTTATCTTAATAATGCAATAACAAATTCTTTCTCTGTAATTAAAAATATCAATTATTTTGATAATTAACACACGCAAAAAGAGATACGCTATCTTGCAAGAGAGACCAAACAAATAAAATATTTAATTAATTACGAGTATATGAGTGATCGTAATTAGTATTTGTAATAAATTATTTTTGTGTCAGCAGCGGCGGCGTTGCCAACCTCCGTCAAGTCAATTATGAATGTAACACTGTGTGTAAAGAAAGTAGCCACTTAAACCAGCCAGTGACAGGTCATAAGCCCTGTAGATGCTTAGACATGTCTTTCTTCAAAATTTTCTTCATCTCTGTTAATAATAACAATGTTTGGATAATTTATATGGCGCCATTTTTGTGAAAATCACCTCAAGGGCGCTGTACAATAAATAAATATCCCAACACGTCTTGCAGCTACAGAGCGCATGGACGGTTGGGATTCTAGTTCCACGTCTCCAATTTTGATGTATTACAATTATGATATATATGAGCTAGATAACAGAACGTCTTGCAGCAACAGAGCGCATGGAAAATAAGAAATCTAGCCCCTATTTACATTTTTTAATTTATTTTTTTATTTGACAATGAAGTTTAGAGTTTAAGTGATATTTTAAAAACGAAATAAAAAGCTAATTTATAAAATTAGAAGTTAGATAACAACAAGTCTCGCAGCTACTGAGCGCATGGACGGTTGAAATTCTAGACCCCATTTACTAAATTTAGATATTTGATAGTTGATAACATTTACATAATATGATAAAAATAATTATTTCATTTATTTGATTTAATAGCATAATTATACATTTTTACAATTTAAAAAAATTTCACTTGTTATATTTTTACTAAAACTAAAATCCCACCAAGCCACTTTTTGTAGCTTGTTGGTGAAGATTATATTTATATTGACTTAATAATATTATTCACATTTATAAAAACAATGAATAACATATCAAAATTAACAGCCGGAAAGATCAGAATAAACATGTTTATACAAACAATAATATATAAATTTATTTTTTAAATACAAGAAAATATATGAAAAAATATGATAGCTAACACCACAAAAAGTGTTGCAGCTTCAAAACGCATCGCCAAATGGAATTTAAATAACATAAGAATGATTTTAAAAAGTTAATAATAAAAAATAATTTTAAAAAACGCAATAATAATACATTGAGCAAAGAACTAGTAAGTATGGCAATTAAGTGAACATGTAACAGCACAAAAAGTATAATATAAAAAAGTAAACAAAAATAGCATTCCTTAACTTATTATTAAGGTTAACAAGACAATAGATCTGTTGTCATATGTTAATATTAATTGCTCCCAACGAAAATTTGGACGACCTCAAAATATTTTTTTAAAAGCGTATAAAAAAATGAGATGGGTCCCTTATTAGAAGTCTGGTATCAAATTGGTTTCAAAAATCCGAGACAAACAAACAAAATTAGTTTATTCGATGCAATCATACTTCGAGTATATCAAGCGATCAATGTATGAAATATTTTTATTTTTTACATTTTTTTTGCACCACAAAAGGCCAGGAGGCCTAATTACAGTGGTGAATTACATCACAGAGCCCAGGCTTGAGAAAAATCACATTTTAATTTTTGAGTTCTCACCGGGAATCGAACCCGGAACCTTCCGTGCGTGAGTCAAGCGTCTTGACCACTACACCACGGAGGCCGCCAAATTATAACCCTGTGCATTTAAAAGCTGTGTTTATTTAATAATACCTCTAAATTCTCATTTTCACCTTTAATGTCCAAGAAAGATCTGATGAATGGTCTTTGTGGCGTTTCAAGAACAATGACCTCAACGTCTGAAATAGCTTGCAGATGCCAGGAGTATTCTAAATCCACAGCGGAACAATAATAACACATGTGTTCCTAAATTGTTACAATTCTTGGATTCCGCAGGTTATGTTTGAACTTTACTGCATTGGATATCCACCTTTAAGAAACCATTGAAATAACTTCTCACTAAAAGCATTATCCAGTCGATCACTTTGATGTTCATGTTTATTCATTTCTTCGCTAATTTTTATCTTCGACTTTCTGTTTTCCCTGTTTCTGAATCATTTCATCATCGTCATCAATGACGCTACAGCCCGTTGTGGGCCTTGGCGTCCTCCAAAATCTATCTCCATTCTTTCCTGCATCCAGCGGCTCTTCTCCAGTGCGTCAGGCCAATTGTTTTCACTTGTCACTTTCCACATTATCCAGCCATCTTGATTTTGGTCTGCCTCTGCTTCGTCTACCTTCCGGAGTGATATAAATAATCTTTTTCGGGGTACGATTATCATTTATTCTGTGCACATTGCCCAATCAATGTAATCTTTTTATTTTTATGGATTGTCAATGTTAAGTTCGCCATACAGTGCCTTTAATTCACGATTAAACACACTCCGTTTTGGTTGACAGCACCAAATATCTTTCTTAATATTTTTCTTTCAAATACTGATACCATGTTTTCATCTCTTTTGGTCATAACCCAGCATTCGGCACCATATAATGATTTGTAAATCTGAATCATTCCAATTCTCCATATTTCAAAATCGATCTAGCTGCTCAAGATCATCAACAAGTGACTCATGTTTATTTTGTTTACAGGAAGCAATGGTACAATAAAAGGATCTGCTGTATCCGCTAGTTCCAGTAGATCTAGTAGTCCTGGGAGTAATACTAGACCCAACAACCTACATGGAATTGTCCACCAGAATACTCACGGGTAAGGAAATAATAATTATTTTACGTGACACAATTCAATTCACTTTGATTTTTGTTGCACAACTTTACTGTTTTAAATGTTTTATTTACAATGATTCCTTTTTCAGGTCTCGGCCCAATTCTTCACTATTAGCTCCAGGAAGTAAGATCCCTTCAAGTCCGTACTCTACACAACCCGTATCTCCAGTGCCAACTCCTCCTCCCCATCAGAACCAAAATGCCCCAACAAAGCACTCCATGTTAGATAAGCTAAAACTCTTCAAAGACAAGTCTTCGAGTGATAGACACAAAAATAACTCAGTCATATCAAAAAGAACCAGCTCTTCTAGTGGATTCTCATCAGCCAAAAGCGAGAGATCTGATTCTAGTCTAAGCCTGAATGAATCTCACAATTTGAATTCAGCCCAATATATCAAAGGACAGAATACAATTGGTAAACAATCACAACAAACAGACGTATCATTAGCTAAAGATAACCAAAAGGTTTCTGGTAAAAATCTTAAATCTAAATTAGTTACTTCAAAACCTCAGAAAGATGGTACTCTTAGTAAACCTCAAAAATCTGAAAAGTCTTCCAAAAATAGCCCTAAACTTCAAGTCAAAGAAAAAGAATCGAAAATAGCTCCACCAAAACCTAATTCTAATAACAAAATGGTTCTTATCGAAGACGTTAAAAACTCCAAAATCTCAATGAAATCGCAGGACACTAAAATATCTAGGTTATCTGGAAGTCAAATGAAACTATGCAATGATATTAAATCACAAAATCCAGGTGATACGAATTCACTAAAAAGCCAACCTTCCAGTGAACCTAAAAGTGCTTCGGGTATGCAAGTTTCAAAAACGTGTCCTACAGTCAATGGACTACCTAATTCCAACTCAAATAGCTCTTTTGCAAATCCAAATGTACCTGCACAAGTACCAAATAATACTGGTATACCAAAACCAACAGCTGCTGTTAAAGGGACTTCTAAAATACCAAAAGACGAAAAAGCGGCGATAGCATTGGGAAAGTCGGTAAACAATGGATCCCAGATGAGCCCTAGTCATAGCAATTCAACTCTTATGACGAATTCCACAAATTCAACAACTCCTTTGCCCTTTAATAGAGAACTTTCGAGTCTCACCAAAGAAAATTGCCAAAAGCAAACACTGATAGTTTCACCGATGCCAAATTCTCATTCTGACAATAATACAGCAGCATCTGTTACAATTAACCCCGCCATATCATCTCAAATGTCTGAGAGTTCCAATTCAAACTCAACTCACAGTGCTTCCACAGGACCTCACTCCAATTCGAGCGACGGTAGTGTTATATACAGACCTTCGAGTGAGTCCGGCTCAGAAATGTCTAAGATAAGACATAACCCTGTGATTCCGAACAGAAAAATCGACACATCCGCTCAATTCATAACTGACTCTATTCCAGAAAAAAAGTCGGAGAAACGTGACACAAAAAATAAAGCTGTCTTTAGTGATGACGATGAAAAAATGGAAAATAAAATGAATAGAGAGAGGGCAATGGCAAAAGAAGCGATGGATAGAAACGTGAACCGTGGAAGGGCCGCTTGCAATAGCCCGAACCACGGAAGAGACAATTCTTTGGGAGACGAAGATAATCCGTCTATGAATGTTTTGCCCATGCGTCCTTTGCTCAGAGGTTACAACAGCCACCTCACTCTTCCTGCAAGGTCGGGTCCAGTGAACAAAAACGGAGCTCAGGGTAATTTTCCCCATCATGCCAACACCGTCAAAGCCAACTTCGGCAGAGAAAACGTGAACATGAACTTCAGGAACGGCCAATACGGCGGATACGCCAGCTCGGAGTACTGCGACGTTGACATCGCCGCAGGGTACATGTCTGACGGGGACTGCATGAGGAGACTCGGCAACGCGGAGGCCGAGAGGGAGAGGGAGAGGGTGAGGACCAGGGCTGGCGATATGATGGACGGGTACCTGTCTGAGGGAGGGGCATCTCTGTACGCGAGAAGAATGCACGCGTACCAACCTGGTCCTGGAATGCCGCAATTCGACGAAAGGTCAGTAATTTACCATTCATATTTTTGCTGCATATGCATATGGAGATAGCGTGTTTTGAAAATAGACGTCTTAATTTTACTTCAATATATATGTACGTTTTATTCTGAATCGCAAAAGCGAAAGCACTCTCTACACTCCTGAACCGTCTTAAAGACCGGGGGTCTTCCTATCGGTCTTGCTCATACTTAAAAAGAATATGCGACGAAAGCGTAGTTATATGAAATTTTCTGTCACTCTTTTTTTTGTAAAAAAAGAAATATTTGAGTTCTTATGATTTATCCAAATATTTCATTTTTTGAGGGCCATTTTCAACGAGTTGTAAATAACTCACTATTAGAAAATGGCAATCGAGTTGGGGTAGAGTGGGATTTGAACCACAGACCTTTGGTCCGTGAGTCGGAGACTCTCTTGCAGATGTCTCTCCTAATACTGTGCGAAAAATACGACTGCACGTCGGACTGATTACGCCTTACTAAAAAGTTTCGTATTTCCGTTTTTCCTTCCCAAAACTGAATTAATATCGATTTTTTTCTGTAGAATATCAGAAAAAAATATCTCGGCGCGTTTTGCTTTATCCCAAAATAGTTATCATATTTGAATACCATAGTCCTAAGACGCCAGATTAGGCCTCTTCAAGGGTTTTTGGGTGGTCCTGGCTCCTAAAAAGACCATAAAAAACCATAAGGACATGTCATCGAGCATATAGTATCCACAAAGAGCCTCCATGCATCTCTGTCGGCCGCCAAATCCTTTACGTCATCCCAAGTCAGGTTCTGTTCCAAAGTTCTGACATAAACTGCGGCGAACTGTCAGATGTGGACGTCCAGGACGTCGAGAACCTGATGCCTTGTAAAGTAGGCAGCATAAGGCATGGTTAAGGCTCTCAGGGGGCATCCGCAGTATATGGCCTAGCCAACCGTACCGCCTCCGCTTGACGACAGTAGTTGTCACCGGAGTTTGCTGCGTCTGTTCTATTATTATCTTATTCCTCACAAAGTCAAACCACCGCACACCCAAAATTCTTCTGAGACATCTTTTCTCAAAACTCAGAATTTTGCTATTTTGGGCCCTAGTGGGGTGTCAAGATTCGCATCCGTAGAGGAGAATAGGTGTTATGCAGGCGTTATATAGGAGATATATCGTGGTTATACATTTGCAAAAATGACGAAATTGAGATTATTGACTTTTTGACATCGTATTAGCATAATGCTTGACTGGTAAAAATGCCAAGTCAATCCGACGCTCCAAAAAAATCTTAGTTTTTAAAATATGTGACCATTTGATAGAAGCTCACAGATTTTTGACAAGTAAAACTGACCAACACACACATCCACTTTTATTAGTAAATTTAAGATCCAAAGAATTGACCAAGTAACATTTTACATGTAGATAGAAGAGTTACCATTGAAGAGTTGGTTAGAGTTAGTAGTTAGTATAGTAAGTTGATATAGGTACATTTTGTATTTGACAGATATTTTTTTTTTATAAAAAGTTCATTAATAAAATTAATTCTTTGGATTATTTCGTAACACTGCTTAATTATTTGTTCTTTTTCATTTATTTTGTATTTCTGTGTTTATTTAACCTTTTTTGCAAATTGCTTTTACCTGCAAAATTTCATGACAAATTTTACAGGCAAAATAGACCAAGTTTTTCAATTTTTTTATTTTATTAATTTTTCACGCCCCTAAGGCTTTTACATACATGAAAGTTATATAAAATATAAATATACATATAAACAACATTAAATTTAAAAAATACAATATAAAGCAACAAAAGATTGAACAGTGTTTATTTATTTTATTATATATATACGGCCTAAGCCAATTACAACAGTTACATGTAGAAACATAAATGCAAGAAACTGAACAAAAAGAACATTAAACTATTTAGCAACGACAAACAAGGGCAAAACAATAATTATATGCAATATATTCAAAAAAACGAAAGACCAAAAAATTTGAGCTAAACCATGCCAATCCAACTTCATCCCACACTGTTTAGTCGCGAAGAGATCTACGAAAAGCCGGAAGATCTATCCCAGAAAATTCCAAGTCGTGTGATGAATTGACTAATCTACACATTCTGGATTGGGGCATAAAAACCAAAGTTGCTCTTAGAAGATTTTATAAATAGCCGATTTCGACTTCTGGTGACACGGTTGGGAACATGAAAATAAATAAAGTTGTTTTGTTTAGAAGTAAAGTTGGTATAAAAAAAAGAAGATGAGTATATAAACAACATAAATTTAAAAAAATACAATATAAAGTGATAAAATATAGAACTGTGTTTAGAAGTGAGTTGGTTTTAAAAAAATAAAAAAAAATCTAAAGAAATGCAGTTAAAGGTTTAAAGCAGCTAGGTACATAATGTTATAGAATACAATATGAACAGAATATTAAGTTCTATTTGATAAGGAACATATACATTGATCTTTAAAATTTACAAGACTCACGCTAAAGACATCGATGTTGTTAGCACACTGGGTCGCGAGTACATGCATCCGCATTACTGGCGAATTCGCGCTGTAATTGGTCGATGATGGACCGATTTTATTTAAAAGTGATGATGTTTTTGAAATACGTTTATTTATTTATTTTATTTTATTTGGGATTTTTACAGCTATTACATAAACAAAATAATTAGAAAAATCTTAACAATACTAAAGCCAATTAAAAAATCCACTGTAAATATAATGACACATAATATATAAGAAAAGAAGTTTAGTAATTGTATTTGTGTGACGTTTGTATTCATTTTAATTTTTTTTATTTTATTTATTTTATTTATTTTATGTGTATGTGAATGTGTGTATGCGTGAATGAATGAGGGAGAGGATACATGTGCGTGTGGGAATGAATGAGGGAGAGGGTGCGTGTGTGTGGGTGCGTAAGTATTAAAAAAATAATTGCTTAAAACTTGTAAATTGTATTAAAAATGGTACAATAAAGAGCTTAGTAAAAAGTTAGAAACCTTTTTGTTAAAATTCAAATGACGAAATGATATAAATTGTATTTTTTTTTTAAAGTATGTTAAATTTCAAAACCGTATTCTGAAAAAAAAAAAGCATTTTATTTTAAAATTTAACTGATACACATCGAATGAATAATGTGCGACGAGTCCCATACAGTACGAGTACGGAAGGTAACCACAAAATGCAGTAAATACGAAATAATGACAACAATAAATTAATGGAATGATCTTTGAGAAGCAATTAAACTCTAGAAAAACACTAAAATGGCTCCCTGAACATAATTGATTTTGTCACTTGGTCAACTTCTCTTGTATGCCCACGATATATCTATAATATGTAAAAAAGTCATCGCTCTAGTGTTATAATCCAGGGAGAAAATATGGGAATAACCCGCAATTTCATTTTAATTCAACTTTCCTGTTTCAGTGTCACTTTTCTCACAAAATATTATTGGCTAAAATAAGATCTTGATAATGAGGTTAAATCGGTCTAGGTTCTAGGCGTCAGTCTCCTTTAAATACCTCTTAAAATAGCTTAGCCGAGAATAAGTAAGTGATACCTTAATCCTATTGGGTTGAATCCGGATGTCATCCATCTTGCAATCCAGAGACGCTATAAATTTTAATTTGTCCGTATTTTTAGAAAACCTTGTTTAAATCTACATATGTTTTTAGAATTGGGATTTAGAATCGAATTCAACCCACCAAAAAAAAAACAATCATCTTTCTAATCCTTAGATTCATCATCATCTTTCCCTTTCCGCACCTAATGGTGCATAGGGCACTGCATTGGTAACCAATCGCGGCGTATCTTAATCATTTCTGTTGCATAAATGTAAGATAATCAGTACCAGTCTTACGCTTCAGGTACCAGTCTAGGGACTGTGAAATATTCTAGTGTGAAAACACTTTTTTTTTAAATATTTCATATCAATCATGTCGGGAATCGATCCCGAGACCTCTTGCATGGCAGGCAAACATGCTGATTTTTACACTACGAGGCTGACTATCCTTAGATTACACAAATAAAAAAAATGCACGCTGTTTCTCCGAAAGGGTAGACAGAGGGGATAGAACGCTAATGAACGCAACGTTTATAAAACACGGGTTTTAAAACAGATCACTCTCTTTTCCACGCCGATAGCCTCCAACGAAAACGAGCTGTTTTATCTCGAAAACAAACAAAAACACCATCACGCTGTTTCCTCGTAGAGGTAGGGCCTATCACTCTCTCTTTGCATACAGACCTCGCTTCCTCTTCATTTATACATCTTCTCATGCACACGCGCCGATTATTTCGACTTTTGACATGTCCCACCTTCAAATATTTGTTTGATTTTATCACAACGTTTCATTCTCGGTCTTCCTCAATGTTTGCACCCATCAACATCCGCATCGTAAATCTTTTTTAATCTTTAAAATCTTTTAAATCTTTTTTATTTATTTTTATTAATTTTTCACGCCCATAAGGCTTTCACATACACGGAATTCATACGAATGATGAAATCAGGCGAGAGTGTAAATCTGAGACAAGCATAAGTGATAAGATTAAGAAAGGGTCTCTGAGATGGTTTGGTCACGTAGAACGAACGGACGACGAGAGAATGGTAAAACAAGTATATATGGCAAAAATGAACGGCAACGTGAGACGAGGACGACCAAGGAAGACGCGGCATGATCAGATAAACCAAAATCTTAAGTCTGGCATGTCAAAAGCAGACAGAACCGAAGGGCATGTATGACAAGATGTATGAATGTGGAAGAGGCTAGGATTGTATGCCAGGATAGACGTGTGTGGCGGTCCATTCTCTCTGCCTACCCCTACGGGGAAATGGCGTGATGGTAGTAGTAGTAGTAGAATTCATATAAAACAATAGTATATATGAACATAAAATTTAAAAAACACAATTTAAAACAATAAAAAATTGAACAGTGTTATTTATTTATTATTTATTTATTTATTTATTATCATTATATTACATACACAAAATTATAATTTATGTAAAGTGGCTTTGACTGTCTAACTAGGGTTATTTACCCCGTTCTAAAACAGTCAAAAAATATAAGAAACAGTAATCAATTTATAGAAACAGTTATAAAGATACAGGACAAAGTGAAAAACAAAGTAAAAAATGGAGTAAAAACATGGTAAAAAATGTAGTAAAAACATAGTAAAATGTAATAAAAACATAGTAAAATTGTAGTAAAAACATAGTAAAATTGTAGTAAAAACATAGTAAAAATGTGGTAAAAACATAGTAAAAATGTGGTAAAAAAAACGTAGCAAAAAAAAATAAATTATAAAAAAAAAGTAATAAATGCAGTGAAAACATAGTAAAAAAAAAAAAAAAAACATGAAAATATATAAATATGTCTATAAAAATATTTTGAAACTCAGTAAAATGCGAAATAAAAACAGAATACATAGTAAGAAACATATTTAAAGTCATAATAAAAAAATTAATGTATGTTGTATAGCAAAAAGCATATTTAAAGAAAGAAAAAAAAAAAAAAACAGCATATCAAAAAATAAAGTAAGTTAAGAAGTAAAGTTGGTATAAAAAAAGAAGATGAGTATATAAATAATATAAATTTAAAAACATACAATATGAAGAAATAAAATATAGGAACATTGTTTAGAAGTATGGTTGGTATAAAAATAAAAATAAAAAGATGAACCGTTCTTTCACTGTCCATTCGTTCCAATGTCCAGACCAACCCAGAACTCCTTTCTTAGATTACACCGACTCTATAAAGAGTACATTTGGATAGACGTATTTTTTTTTTCCAAGTCAAATATTCTCAAGGCTATTAAAAAGGCTATATAAAATATTTTTAATTATTAGGTAAATCAACAAAGATACGTACTTTAAAAAAACATACGATTTTTAGATGTTTTTACACATTCGCGACTTTGACATTGACCCGACGATATAACCTAGCTATTTTTTTATTTTTTTATTTTCTTTTATTTAGGAAACATACAGTACAGTTACAAAGTTTTATATTTTACACAGTTAGACTTAACTCTAATGGACCAGTGAAGTTTCCATATTATAAAGTAATTATAATTAATGTAATAATCTATAAAGTATAATGATGTGTATAAACTTAATATATATGTATATGTATGTATAAAATATAATATAAATATGTATTTGCGAATATATATGTATATATGTGTGTGAATGTATGGTTATGAATGCATTACAAGTGCCCCGACTCAACACGGATTTTCTAGCGAGTCGGAGCAAGTTCACAGACATGGGTCGTTCCTGATTGTGTCGCTATAAACTGTGTCTCTGTCCTTAACAAATGTATGCATAATGTAATTAATAAATAAATAAATATGTAAGGTTATTAATTAAAGTACAAAAAAGAGAAGGAAAAAAAACATAAATGGAAATTTAAATTTAAGTAAAAAAAGTTATTTTAAAGTTTGTAGTTTGTCGTTAGTATTTACAAATGGAAATAATATTAAAAATGAAAAAAAATTGTAAAAGTAATTAAAAGTTAAGAATTAAAATAAAGAGTGAAAAACATACTCAGATGTAAAAATAAAATAAAATAGTTATAACATTCAAAAAAAAGGAAAAACATAAATATACACATACATATTTTAGGGGTTCAAAGAAACGATGAGAAAAATCTTTAGGTGAAATATAAGACAGTAAATTTAAGTCAATTTAAAAAACATCTTCAAAATTAATTGCACATTATAGTAAGAGCAGCAATATATTGTAAGTAATGAAAAGTAGTTTAAAAGTATAAAAACATGTTAGCTATATTCGAGTTGACTTTGCACTATGCCAATGTGCGAAGTTTTCATTTTTTGTTTTTTTTTTCAATTCAGAATTATATTTTGCCACTCAAGAAATATATTTTTAACACTCAGAACGATATTTTAACACTCAGGACGATATTTTAACACTCAGAACGATATTTTTCGACCCGGAGGCGGGAAATTTAAAACAGTTTATATTCTAAACAACGGGGATTTAAGGATGTAGTGGGTGCTAGGTAGTCAGATATTCAAATCTCACCCTTGATCTCAATATCCTTCTCCCCCGTTCTTTATTCTTCCTTAAGGAATTCCTTTCATCCTGCAATATTCCTATATCCTGATATATTCCGTACCTTGGGGGAAGTTATCCTAACACCGCACACCGTACCTATACATTCTACATTCAATGAGTAACTTTATCCCTACGGGAAATTGGATACTAAAATTGTTTTCTTGCGCGCGGTAAAAATTAGTATTTGATTTTTTTTTTTGTTTTTATTGTTTTTTTTTTGCACCACAACAGGCCAGAAGGCCCAATTATAGGGGTGAATTGCATCACAGAACACCCAGGCTTGAGAAAAATCATATTTATTTTTTTGTGTTCTCACCGAGAATCGAACCCGGAACCTACCGTGCGTGAGTCGAGAGTCTTGATCACTACACCACGGAGGCCGCCGTGGTGTAGTGGTCAAGACTGTACTGCAAAAATTCTTTAAAATGTTCGAAGAAATTAGTAAAAATATTTTTATAAAAACGAACTACTTTGAACGACGTTACTTATTTATATGAATCAACATTTTTTTTTCCATACATATATTATTTGCATAGAAATATAATTACAAAATACACTTTAGAAAAATACATCCTAAAATTAAGCTTTAAAATAAATTGGAAAAAATGCCCATAAAGACTTCTTAATTAAAATGAACTACTTTGAAACGTCATAAGATCATGTAAACCAATCAATTATAGCGTTATCATGTGTTGTGATAGATTTCCGGTTTCCGGGTAGCCATTTTTTTCAACTTTTTTTGTGTTTTGACATGTACGGGTTGGGTGTTAAAATGCTTATTTTAAACTGCAATGTTTTATTTTTCCTGGACTAGCACTTAAAGTGTAAGACAGGCGCCGTGGCACAGTTGGTTAGAAGGCTTCTGTTTTTTCTTGATCGATTCTCGTTATGAATGAGCATTTTTTTTTTATTATTGATATTTTTTTTGTTTACATTTGTTACATTTTTATAACATAATATATATCACTTTGTTTATATAAAAACAAAAAATCCCACGTAGGCCCTGTGCGTGGGTATACTAAATCTACTCGTACAATACATTTTGAAATCTATGGTGCAGTGCATTTAAAAATTCATTTAAAAAACACATAAAACAAAAATTGAAATCTGTTGCAACAGAGAGGGAAAACATTTTTGAGAAGGGAATATGGGAGTCTAGGCATTTACAGGGCTTATGACCTGTCATTGGCTGGTTTAAGTGGCCACTTTACACACTGTAATATTCACCATTCTGCCTTTGTTTGAACATCCACATTTCCTCAACTCTTCCATCTGTTGACTTTCGTGAAGTGAAAGAGCTGAAAACTTTATCATGTGGGTCACCCACACAATTTTTTTAATCGTTTTGAGGTGGCCAGTTTTTTTCTTAACAGCCTATTTTAAATATAAGCGATAAATAAGTAAAATTTGAGGTCGAATGAAATTCTGACAAAAATGTCAGTTTTGAAAACGAAGGGCTAGATGCACAGATACTTGAAGATTTAAATAAATAGTGGATATCTATAGTGTGGAAAAATCAGGGAGAAAATATAAGAATATTTTTGTGCGATGAAAAGTCAGACCGCGCCCAAGAGCCAAGAAATAAAGACGTAATATCGTTCCGTAGAGGTTTTTAGAGCAAATTCTCAAGAATCGACACCAACGAGGATAAACATATTAATTAATATCTTTGATGGACGGACGTAAGAGTATAACTGCAAAAGTGCAACTTTGCAGGAGAGCAAAAAAACGTTAATTTGAACCCAATTATTTAGCTACAGAACTCATATTTTGCAAAATGGCTCATGTAGGTGAGATTCATCCGGCTGAAGCAATTCACCTACTAGGCAACGCCTGAAAACAATTTTCCAATTTTTTATACTTCTTCTTTTCATCATCATCCTCGTTCCCTTTCCCCACCTATTGGTGCATAGGGCACTGCATTGGTACTCCAACCGCAGCGTATCTTGATCATTTTTGTTACATGAAGGTAAGATGATCTACGAAATATTCTAGTGTGAAAACACCCATTCAAATAAATATTTCACACCAACCAAGTCGGGAATTGAACCCGAGACCTCTTGCATGGCAGGCTAACACGCTGACCGTTACACCACGAGGCCGACTTCTTCTTTTACTAGGTAGTTAATTCAACAATGTTTTGAGTATGTCCAAATGCTTGCAGACGCCAGTCATGGCTGGTCATAAGCTCTGTAAATGCCTAGACTCCAAGTCGTTGGAACAATAGGCATAATCCCCCAGTAACTACACACGTGCGTTTCCAGAAATTATCAAACAGCCAGTGGGCCACATGGCGACGGTATCTACCTACTGTCTACCAAAGCTTCTCTTCGGACATCTATCTCCCTTTGTTAACCATGAGTTAAAACAGTGTTTGATTTATTTAGTTTTTTATTGCTTACTTCTTGGTATGAACACTTCACCAATTTACTACTATTTAAAATACCTAAATTTTGTAAATGGGGTCTAGAATTCCAATCGTCTATGCGCTTAGTAGCTGCAAGACGTATTGTAATCTTACTCGTTTTTATTATTCATATTTTTATTTTTTAAATATCATTAATACACTAAATTTATTTGTCAATTTTTAAAATGTGTAAATGGAGGCTAAATTTCTAACTGTCTATGCGCTCTGTAGCTGCAAGACGTCCTGTAATCTAGCTCCTATCTGTTATAATTTTTGATTGATCTTAATTGAAAACGAGGAACTAGAATCCCAACCGTCCATGCACTCTGTAGCTGCAAGACGTAGTGGGATATTTATTAATTGTACAGCACCCTTGAGGTGATTTTCACAAAAATGGCGCTATATAAATTATCCAACTATATATATATAAATAATATTACCTTCTCAAAAATGTTTTCCCTCTCTGATGCAACAGATTTTAATATGAAAAACTCCTTAGGGAGAAAATCGAGCCAGTCTGCAAGCATTTGGACGTACTCAAAACATTGTTCAAAAATTGAAAGTCAAATTCAGGTTATTAGAAAGCACTTTTTTCTTTCTCTCTCAAATACGCCGGTAATAGGTTTTTTTTATTCTTACCAGCAGTTCGAGCTAAGACGTTAGCGAGTGTGAGGAGGACGATACGGGTTCGAAGTTCGACCCCTGGCGGTTTCCCATTGGTTATATGGGTCCTATTGCACGCGTGCCCTTGAATAGAAATATCGAATTACAGAAGCTTCACCCCATAGGATATATTATATTGTAGAGTATCGCTAGCACCCCCATAAATACACTCTGGAAGTATGGTGTTAAATTTTTATGTATTTAAATTTTGATGGAGTCTAACGCGTTTTTAATTGCTGAATAAAATCCAGAAATATTTGGATATTCCATAAACAATATTTTATTCATTTCTTAAAACCTATATTATTCGATTACAACATTAATAATATCAATCTGGGAAGAGTTTTAGGGATAGTTTTTGACGCAAAATTACGCCGGATTTGTTGGAAAAAGTGACTAAAAATAGGACCGCCAGAATGCGGTACGTAACTGTGCATTTTCAATAAATATATGTGAATTTCGTAGAAAATATAATAATGTGTTAATGTACTAGTAATTTGCACCGTGTCGCAGTCGGCAGCAGGCACGATTCGTGTCATTTTTATTTTTGTAGTGTGTAATACACTAACACCCAAATAACATAAGCAATGGCGACGGGTTAAAATTAAACTAAACATGGTTTCCTCGCGGTGTAATGGTCAGCGCGTTTGCCTACCAAGAAAGAGGTCTCGGGTTCGATTCCCGACATGTTTGAAATGAAATATTTATTTGAAAAGGTGTTTTCACACCAGAATATATCACCCTCCTGTCCCTTGACTGGTAGCTGAAGCGTGAGACTGATCATCTTACCTTCATGTAACAAACATGATCAAGATACGCTGCGATTGGTGTACCAATACAGTGTCCTATGCACTATTAGGTGCGGAAAGGGAACTTTTAAAATATTTTTTTCATTAGGGCTTTCATAAGCCTGTTGATTTTCTTAAAAATACAATGAAGGTTATTTTTAAGCCTTGACAAAGAAACAGTACTTTTATTTTTTAAATAATTAGATTTACGTCATTTTACAATGTATTTTATTGCAAAAAAATGTTACAAAATACTGCGCAGATTAACTGGAAAACTTTTCCTATTATTATTTGCGCCCTTCTCGCGTTCTGGCAATATATCCAACGAGAATTGGAATATACAAACAAAGTTAAATAAATATACGAGAGATTGGCAGAAAGTGCGCATTAACTGCAGCTGTGAGAAATGCAGGGGTAGAACCGCCCCCAACTTAACTCTAATAAGAAAGTTTACAGTATTTAAGAAAATTTTTAAGTTAATGTTTTTGCGATTATATCAAAACGTTATTTTAGCGGCTTTTTAATATATATATTATTAAATAACAATATACATAAGAGATAAAACATAGTATTAAACAAATAAAGCATAATTACATAGCAATGAAATACATATTAATAGTAAAAAATTAACAAAAAAATCCCACAAAGGCATGGCATGTTTGTGGGTATACAAGAAAATGTTAATGAATTTTTGCTCCTATAATAAATAATGGACACATTCGCCTGAGGGATCGCATTTCGATAGCATTCATCCCACTTTTATCATCATTTTTCCAATTCCATGCTTCGCTCCCCTACATTAGAGTTAGCACTAGAACTCTGTTGTTAACTGCTAGTTGCGAGTTATCCTGCGAAAAAAAATTGTTTGCCAAAGTAGATTTCAGTGCACATATTACATATATCAATATATTTAATATATTAGTAATAAGAAATGTGAACAAAGGAAATAAAGTAAATAAAAGTTATAAAGTTTATATTTGAAGCACTAACTTAGTAGAAAGCCGGTTTGATGTTTGATGGTAGGGAATTTAATAATTATTTTGAAAAAAAATCATTTATAAAAAGAATCCACCTCCATTGTTTACGTGGGTTTGCTTTATTTACTGTGCGAGTCGAATATAAATATATTAAAATTAGACAACTTAGAAATCTTAGAAATTAAAAAAGCGATTCATAATAAGAAAACAATAATTAATAACCAAATAAACAATATTTATTTTAGTCCTCTCCTGTCTTACTTCGAAAATAATTATATCAAATTACCACCCGTGTAAGAAAAAAACACTTGATTTATTGGGTCCACGTGTAGTATTTAGTGAACATGATAGAAATATAATAAAAAGGAATCAATTCATTAGTTACGTAAACCTTGACAAAGAAGCTTGTTTGCTTTGAAACCGGTCGGTGAAAAATAAAAATTAGTGGTTAAAAACAAAGTTGTTTTTTTTATTTTATTTTATTATTATATTGAATAACCACTAAGTTAGTGCTTCAAATATAAACTTTATAACTTTTATTTACTTTATTTCCTTTGTTCACATTTCTTATTACTAATATATTAAATATATTGATATATGTAATATGTGCACTGAAATCTACTTTGGCAAACAATTTTTTTTCGCAGGATAACTCGCAACTAGCAGTTAACAACAGAGTTCTAGTGCTAACTCTAATGTAGGGGAGCGAAGCATGGAATTGGAAAAATGATGATAAAAGTGGGATGAATGCTATCGAAATGCGATCCCTCAGGCGAATGTGTTGTAAAACGATGTATGATAGGTGCACAAATGTCGAGATCCGTGAAGTGTGTAAGGCTGAGACATGCATTATCGACAGAATCAAGAAAGGGGTGCTGCGTTGGATTGGACATGTAGGGCGAATGGACAGCGAAAGAACGGCTAAAAGAATCTGCGATGCGAATGTTGATGGATGCAGAAAACGAGGAAGACCGAGAAAGACATGGCACGATCAAGTCCATCAAATACTCGAAGGTGAACATGTCAAGAGTATGAATAATCGGGGTGCGTGCGTGAGAAGATGTATGAATGTAGAGGAAGCGAGGTATGTATGCCACGATAGAGTGATATGGCGTTCAATCGTGTTGGTTTGTTTGTAATATATTAAAACAAAAAAATCTTACATAGAAAAGAGTCTTAAATTATTTTTTTCTGTGGTGTCTTTGAAGTACGAGTTTAGACAGTTTAGGGGGAAGGACATTTGCATGTCTCTGTCCTAGTGTTTTTTTACAAAATGGATTCTCCTCCACTTGATTTCTTCTTTGACTATGGCGGTTTGAAATAAACGTTTCTCGTCCACCTTGCCAGGATTCGAATCCACCACCTCGAAAATAGCAGACGAACACGTCAACCGCTACACAACGACGCGGACTTATTTCCACTCGGTTTCCTTATGCATTACTTTTACCAAAGAGCAGACATAAAATTAATGTACCTGTGTGCAAATCTTTGGGTTCAAAATGTACAGGACTTAATGCCCTAAATAATGAAGAATACAGTATTGTGTGTAATGTATATTGAGTGCTAACATAAGTTGTGTCTGACTTTTTACAAATAAAGATGACATGAGGACACAATAAAAATAATTAAACAAATTTGTTAATAATGCAATTCTCTTTCATCGTTTTGTATTTCTGAAATTACTCTGCGTGTGACGTCTCAAGTTCTCTTCCGCTTCTTCTCGGTCAGTTTTCCTGATTAGTCAGTCGATTTACGTTTGATTTAATATTTCGCAACTCCCTTATCGTTGGTTGATTCGTATGAACTAGTGACGTTCAAAGAAGTTCGTTTTTTTTATTTCACACATTTCAAGAAATTTTGTCGTTCAATTAAGTGCTCTAATTTTTACCGCGCGTAAGAAAACATTTTTCATATCCAATTTCCCGTAGGACTGAACTTCCTTATTCTGGTCAATAATGGTAGGCGAATGCACCAACCACTACACAACGAGTCGGACTTATCTCTGCGAGACTTCCTTTTTCAGGATTTTTATCTGACATCAGCTATCGAGTCGAAAGCACTCGTCCTGGGTCCTGGTTCTATTTCTTACACAGAACTGGACACAAAAAAGACAAATTATTTTACCTTAACGTAACAGAAGTTTGAACTACACTGCATTTGATTCACCAATGCAGTACCCTATGCACTATTGTTTGCAGTAAGGGGAATGCTTATGACATTCACTTTTTTAAGACTCAATATGGAATCGAACCTAGGACATAACGCATGGGTTTTTTTTTAATATGAGGAAACTATAAAATAATAAAAAGTACCCGTGTTTTTCCAGGAAAAGTGTCTCATCTACCCCAATGCATTTTGTCACTACTACTCGTACGTTTACGTCATTAACCCTTACATATACATATACAAAACATCTATGTACATATACACGTACACTTATACAGACATGACAATAATATAAACGTCAAAACTTTCAAGAAAATGATCATAGTATATTGGATGCGGTCCGGTTGCAGGCCGCGCTACGAAACTTTTAATTCTGTCTCTTTCCGATGCATAGCGTTGTCTATTTTTCACTTGAGACATCAACGCTAAAAGCTTTTCCGGTTTTCCCGCGGTTGAGGACGGTCTACACGTGGAAATAATCTCACCTGATTTTTTTTAATATTTTTTATCTGGGTACAATCCATTTAAATCTTCAATACCTTCTGCTTTATGTGTGCAAAAGCACTCGACGGGGCATAATCTAAAAGAGGACGGACAAGTGATCAATAGAGTGCTTTAACTGTGAACATATTAGTAAAGTCATGTGATTTGCTGATCACACTCAAAGTATTATTGATAAAAAATAACTAATATACTGGTAGCCAAAGACTCTAGGCAAAAAAATGTGATAATAGAACACCCTTAATCGTTTTCAGTAAAATGTTTACCGTTTTCGAGCATTTTTTACTCTTTTTTTTCTTTGATTTTGCTTTTGTTACCTAAAATTATGTTTTTTTAAAATATTTTTATTGGGTAATTCAACCAAGATACATACTTGAAAACATACAATTTGAAAGCGATACAATTTTACATGCATATATATTTTTAATTATAGAATTACACGAAATAGATTTATATATTAAGATGTTTTACATATTTTGAATATTTTTTGATACAATGCAAGCTGTACGTGTGTACTTATAAAATAAGATTTATTCTTAAGAGATTATTCGCAAAAGCTGAGAGAGTATCATGGAAAATGACAATTTTATTGTTTCGGCAGTATATATTATACTCCTGACACATGCGGGCCATAGGTGCGTGGTATGTAGCATTATTTGAAAACCAAGGCAGTTTAAATATTTATTATTTTTTATGTTTTATTTAATAAATAATTCGTTCTTCTTATTTTTCACTACCTTTTTTTCTTTTATTTATAAATCATGTAATACGAAGTATTTAACAAAAAATATTTTTTTTTCCAAACATGTTCGATTACAGGTTACCTACGAAGATACTTTGAATTTTCATACAAATAAACACATATTCGTAACAAAATATCGATGTTAGTTTATACCGTCTCGATATGTACCGATGAGCGTTCATAATCGCGGCGCAGGAGTTACTACAACTCAATCCGGGACTAAAATATATTTTTTTTTTAAGTATTAAGAAAAACATATAAACAACTCAAGTGTATCACACCTTTATAACTAAATATAACACAATGAAATATGTGGCCTGGAACACATGTATATCGGGGGCGAACCGTGTATAGAAGCGATTATGCGCAGCTTACCATTGAATTTGACTAAGCAAAATAATGTTTTATTTTAACTTTATTTACAGAAGAAAAAAATAAGTACCATGTATTTTAAATCATTTCCACCGTTTGTATTTTTATCCTAATATAAATATAAATACTAATAAAGCGCGCCCAGCGCCTGCGGTGAGCCAAGAAACTAGCCGATTATTCCGGCTTATTTTTCCATACAAATAAGTATACTATATTTTGAATGTATTAACCCCAGTGCGGGTTTTTTCTCCTAGGTTAAACTTGCAGATTACACAAAATATTTGAAGATTCTTGATTTGGAAAACAGTATTTCAAACATTGTTTCATAAGGACTATTTTTTTGCGATGCTACTTTTGACATAAGACCATAATTACTTTCATGCGTCATATTGCAGGATATATAGCGCTCCACGCGGCCATTTTTAGCACTATTAATTACTAGAACAATTCGGTCAGTTGACATTTCAATTGAATACCTAATATCGTCTGAATTCATAGTGGTATTTTTTATTTATTTTTCAATGAATTATATATATATATATATAATAAATTATATCACGAAGTTACATCGTTTGAGTTGATTTCATGGATGAGAGTTGTTGTATCACACAGAACCACAGAAAAATATCAATTTATAGTATATATTACTTACATTATTTATTTATTTCATTTATTATATTATGTACCTCCTATGTAGGTACAAATATATGATATTTTTTTATAGCATACCTGTAAATAAAATCACCATTCGCTACTGGTGTATTTATGGATCGTTTTTTTTTTATCTTCATTACTATCCTTTCTCCACACCTATTGGTTCATAGGGCACTGCATTGGTACATAAATCGCAGCGTATCTTGATATTTTTTGTTACATGAAAATAATATGATCAGTCTTGCACTTCAGATACCAGTCCAAGAACTATGAAATTTTTTTTTTACTAAAATAAGATTTATTTGTCAATGTTTTTGCGTAAACAGTTAGTAAATTTTATGAACTTAACAAAATTTGTACTTTTCACATAAATATATATTTTGCTTTATTTTCATTAAAACACTTTCAAAGTCTATTTAAAGATAATGTTTTTTTAAATATTTTTTATTTAACACTTTATATACATATAAGGGCGAGCATATTGCCTTAAGGCAATTTCTTCTTACTTACCCAAACCGTACAGTTTGAGAAAATTACAAATACATGGCCATATTCTAGGTAATTATGCAGAATCTATTATTTTAGACAAAAATTTAAAACAAAAACACACTAAAAATTTACAGTATACTATGAAGAGAGGAGTAGAAAGGGGATAGAAGGAAATAAGAAGGAGAAAGGAACAACTCAAACATTTAGATAGTGACATTTTAATATTGATTTAAATGTAAATAAAGAAGGGGCGTCTCTTAACATTAGTGAGTAGATTATACCACGATCGAGCAGCTACTACCTACTGTGAAAGAGGGGGCAAGAAAATTAGAGCGTTGAAAGAGTATTAAAAGGGTTCCTTGTTACTAGAACGAAGTGATAGTCCATGTTGTGATAGAGGTTGGAAGAGCTCTCTCAGAACAGGCGAAGTTTAATTATTCAAAGTATGGTGAAAAAGTGATAAAATATAATATAAATAGAGGCTAGATTCATACCGTTCATGTGGCCTGTAGCTGCAAGACGTCCTGTAATCTAGCTCCTTTTTTGTAATGAAATAGATCATAATTGGAAACGGAGAGCTAAAATCTCAACCGTCAATGCTCTCTGTTTCTGCAAAACGTGTCGGGATAGTTGTTTATTGTACAGCGCCCTTGAAGCGATTTTTAAAAATGGCACTACATAAATTATCCAACTATGTAATGTATTATCTAGTACAATAACTTATTTTACTCTTTTTGCTATAGTAAAAATAAATTTTAAAAGGGTTTAGCAGTTTCTACTGGCTTAATAAAGCGTAGCATATGGTAAGCGTATCGTTTAAAAACAAACAGATATTTTGCATATTAATTTATGCTTACAAATTTACCGTCTAAAGTCCCGGTGTGAGGCGGCCACGGTTCACCCCTAACTTCTACAGAGAGGGGACGTTATGCTTGTGTAAGTGAGACGTCTGTGTACACACGTAGTAATCATGACGATATGTGCGTGAGCCCGTATTACACGATCAAATATAATATGAAATTAACAAAACACTATTTTTCACCAGTTCATACAATAGGCAAATGTCACTTTTTATTACAATTTTAAAGTATTAAGGGTCTTACAATATTTGAGTTTGTCCAAATGTTCGTAGACTAAAGACTGGATTTCACCCCCTCGGGAGTCATTAAGATTAACAAATTACAACAAGGATGGAGAATACCTTAAATAAGGTAATATGGAAGTCTTGGCATTTACAGGGCTTATGACCTGTCATTGGCTGGTTTAAGTGGCCACTTTTCACACTGTGTAACATTCACCATTTTGCCCGTGTTTGAACATCCATATTTCTTCACTAAAATCAACAAATGGAAGAATTGAAGAAATATGGATGTTCAAACATAGGCAAAATGGTAAATGTTACACAGTGTGAAAAGTGGAAACCAACCAATGACAGGTCATAAGCCCTGTAAACGCCTAGATTTCCATATTCCCTTATTTAAGGTATTCTCCATCCCAGTTGTAATTTGTTAATATTAAGGGTCTATAAAATTCTCTCGAGTAAAAAAATATTTTTTTCGAACTTTTTAGTAGCATAAAAAATATTGAAAATTTTGAGAAAAATAATGTCAACAAAACTATTTTAATTTTTGATTAAGGTAGCGTGTTCAGATCACGTCGGGGTCACCACTTTGGAGGTCGGTGAGGTACGGAGAAATATTAACGCGTGTCTGCTGTAGCGTGTATCTCTATTGACTGATGAATACAGATGTTTTATTATTATGAGTATATAGGTACCTAAAATTATATTTTGTATGAGGGTGTGATAATCCAACACACAGATATGTTTTTTAATAATAATGAATTATTGTTAACATTTAAAGCATAGACTTTGCGGTCAAACATTTTACTAAATATTATATAATTTCTATATAACCACTTACCGACTTTTCTATGTCTCCCGGTTTCAAGACGTACCCATCTTTTCGTCGGGACACCAACTAAACCAACATGCAAAACCCACTATACACCTTCACCATAGTTGTTGCAAAAAATATAAAACCAACATTACATGCATTTTAATAAGCGACCTTTACGTGCACTGATTAGGTTATGAAAATATTTTTACTGTGGGAGAAATAGTTGAAAAAAGAGGGAGGGGATTCTTTTTTTAACAAATCAAACGTCCTGACAAAGAGACATGTACGTTTTGAAACCGGTAGATATAGAAAAGTCGGTTAAGAGGATCTTTTCGGCGCAGCCTTTTTTTTTTTTATTTCTTTTTTTTACAATAAACACAAATGATAAAACAGAGTATTAAAATAATAAAGCATAATTACAACTACAACAACAACAAACCATCACGCCGTTTCCCCGTAAGGGTAGGCAGAGAGGATAGAACGCTACAACACTCTATCTTTGCATACAGATCTCGCTTCCTCTACGTTCATACATCTTCTCATGCACGCGCGCCGATTATTCTGACTTTTGACATGTCCATCTTTAAGTATTTGGTCATGCCATGTCTTACGAAAATGTGATTCGGGCAGCACGAGTTGTCTATCTTGCTCACTCCACTGGGCTTGAATTAGAGATTGATGAAATGGAAGAATTTTCTTGGAATTGCTATTAATTGTTAAAACAGTAGTGTGTTTGGAAAACAACGTATTCGATAAAATATTTTTTTAATGTATTAACAATAGGATTTCTGATTAGATTCTTGAAAAACTGCGTAGCAGCCTAAGGGTTAAGAGTTAAAACTAATCCCTCTCATCGTTATTCTAATACGACTCTCGTAAAATTCGTATAAGAATTAAACTATGCTTGACAACTTTTTGTAAAGGGCACATCAAATTGTTATTTTTTTTACACCCCTTAGCAATTCATCCGTCTAATACCGACTTTACCAATGTGAGTAAGCCACAAGTACCGTGCAACCTAACCTAACATTTCGCAAAATCGTACCAACTTCACGCGGGTGTCTACGCGGCCTTTGTGGTCGCGAAAATCGCGTTTTTCTATTAAAATACCACAAAAAAATCCAATCCAACGCCTTAAACATGTTTTGTAAACGTTTATACACCGACTTTTATATAAATTTCGACCAAAAACCCGTGGAAATCGTCGGAAAATGGGGAAAACGCGGCGATCGATACCTCGTCTTGACGTGTTAAATCGCTAAATGTATTAAAATACGAGTGTAGTAGGAAGTGACTCAAACAAAATATTATTAAACATACTTTAAATAATTAATTTATCAATAATTCTGATACCCACATCTAAAATACATATTGTAAACAGCAAGATTTGTTGATGAAACAATTTTAAAGTGACGTTTTAATATTCAAGCACGTGTATATTAATTTAAAACTTTACAAAGTGTATTTTTACTTCGATGACCAGCATAAGTTAATTATCATGTTTTTTTTATATCAACAAAATATTTTTAACGGTTAATAATTTCTAACAAAACAATCAAGTTTCTTATGTGACTCATACCTGCGTAACCTTAAACCAAATAGTTTATTTGACAAATACGTAAAAACTGGATAATTATATCACATGGTTAAAATATGTGCACTCCAAGTTCTTTTATAATAAGCGGGTTGTTTTCAAAATATGAAAGAAGAAAAACCTACATTTAAAAATAAAAAGCGCACTGTTTACGTAATAAATGTTACCTACACATAAATAACCGCATTTCGAGTGATGTGACAAAAGCATAAACAGAATTTTGTCAACAATATTTATGTAGAAAATGGAATACAAACTTGTAAAAAGTTCAGTTCAAGCTTTGTTGTTAACATAACACGCATGTAAACAAAATTATAACAAACTTCCTCGTTTACAAGATTTTTGTAAGAAAAGCATTGTCTTTTCAAGATTTACGTAAGAAATGCAATGAAAATGTTGTTGTTTACATAAGATGTGTATGGGAAAAGCGTATCAAACTTTGTTGTTAACAGTATAAATGGAAGAAATGAGTAACAAACACCATTGTTAACAATATTTATGATACAAATACACGACCTTCTTCTATTTGACAAATATTGCGTAAGAATCACGTAAATTAATTTGTTGAAATGATAACTAGTTATGCTTTCAACGAATGTTATGTGACAAATACATAGCTAGCATTGTTCGTGAAGTTTATGCGACAGATACATAACGAGCTTCATTGTTAATGGGATTTATGGGACAAATACATAAAGAGCTTCATTGTTTGAGATTTATATGACAGATACATGAAGAGCTTCATTGTTAATAACGTTTATGTGACAGATACATTACCAGCTTCATTGTTTATGAAATTTATGTGACATACATAACCAGTTTCATTTTTTTTTAATATATGTGACAGACACATGAACAGTTTTGTCGTTTGCAAGATATATGAAATAAGTACATACCCAGCTTTAAATGTTTTGTGATCTCGCTACTCAGCACAAGTATCAAGTAATAATAAATAATGTAAATAATAATAAATAAATAAAATATTACCTAATGCCTTCGCTTAGTGTCTTATTGTGAACGCGGCTTTGTACGTTATTGTTTTTATTATTAATAATCACTTTTAAATATAAAATATTGAGCTTTTAATTGTAAATCTGCGTCTTCCGTGTGTTTTTGAGATTTTTTATAAAAAGTGAAAAAAATAACATTTTCAGCGGACAGGAAAACAAATTTGAAAACATCTGAATGATAGGTATGTATATTTTTTAATTATTTCAATTTTGGTTTGACAAAAATGCATTATCTTTAAATACGGAAAAGACAAAAATCATCCCATTTTTTATTAACAAAACAAATTTAGATTCAGTAGTAAAATTAATTATTCACCAAAGCAATTGCAACAAAACTAACTGCGATCTTACATGTTCAGTACTTGATACAACAGATAAAAATAAACATCTCCGCGTATACATAGACCAAAACTTAAAATGGAAAAACCATATTAGTGAACTAGTTAAACGAATTAGAAAATGTAAATACATATTTATTAGATTAAGGAATATTTTAAAAATCAATAATTTAAAAATAACTTATTACTCAATTGTACAATCTTTGTTACAATATGGTATTGTAGGGTGGGGTGGTTCACACGCCAATATATTAAACCCTCTTAAAATAGTACAAAGATTAATTATTAAAGTAATTCTAAAGAAACCCTCAACATTCAACACGGAAAGTCAATATATAATATTTAAGGTTCATACAGTAGACACTCTTTATAAAATAAATTCTATTTTACAAATATATAAAAAATAAAAAAATAAAAGAATTTGAGATTAAAAAGTCACTCAGATACCAACATAATATTAAAATTCCTAAATTCCACACAAGTCATGGTCAAAATAGCTTTGTCTTCAAAGGTGTAAAAAATTATAATAATCTTCCCAATCAGCTAAAAACTATTAAAAATAATACATCAATAAATACATTTAAAGTAAATCTAAAAAAAAATTTTTAACACGTGTAAAAACTGCATTAAATTTCAATTCGTATGAATGTATTATTGTTTTATGTTTTTTCTTTATATATCCTATGTTTTTATTCTTTTCTTATGTACTCGTATTTAAAATTATTTAAACTCTTATAATAAACAACTACAACAGTGTAAGCCACTCTCCAAGCACAAGAGTTAGTCTCTTTTTTGAAGAGTTATCTGAAAGGTTTTTACACATTTTTATGACACCAGTAGCCATTTTTGTTTCGATTCTAAACGGCACGCCTAGCTGGCGGTCGAAGAACGACTAAATACGCGTCGGGCATGACTGGACATTTGGGCATGAGTTAAGTGTCATCATTTTTTAGGGCTCAGGGCAAGTCTATGTATTGTCAATGCGTGTTGCGGACTCACGGATTTGAGGTCAAGGTTCGAACCCCCCCCTACCAAAATTGAAATATTTTAGTAAATCATAAGAACACAATATTTTTTTCTGTAAAAAAAATGTGCAAATTTTCAAGACGTTTTGTTTGCTAGATATTTAAATGTAGATGAAGAACTTTTAAATAAAAGAATAGGGCTTTATAACTAACTTTCACCATTCTCCCCGTATAAAAACCAATATAAAGATTAAAGAAATATTGGTGTAAAACATAAGACAAAATAGTGTAGTTATACAGCGGGAAAGTAACCACTTCAAATAACAAGTCATAGGCTCTGTAAACGCTTAGACTTCGGTATTCACATCGCCAAAAACAATTTTTCTATTTATGTCGAAAATAGTTTCAATTCCGAATATCACTAGCGACAGTATTTTGAGTACGTCCAAATGTTTGTAGACTAATACTGTAATTGAATCCTCTTAGGATTTCATCTACAGAGACCAATATCTAAACCGGGGTGAAGGAATTATGGGGAATGTGGAAATCTAGGCATTTACTAGGCTTATGACCTGTTATTGACTGATTTAAGTGGCCACTACACACTGTGCTCCAGTCCTTTTCTACATAAATAAGGACGAACTATAAACATTATTAAAAAATGTTAATCATTAATTCATGAATAAATTTATCAATATTTAATAATCTTTGCAAAAAACTATTCAAAATCACGAGCTTAATTTTACTTCATCGTAAAAAATACTTAGTCATCGTACCAAAGCATTATTCTTAATCAGGGAAGACAATGACCTTCGTTACAGGGGTGTCATACTCCAGGGATACATTAATCATATTCCATCCCTATTTCATCTTTCACAAACTTCCTATCACATTATTTTTTAATTCTCTGCGTCTCGTCTTATTTTTATTAATTAATTTTATTGACGCTTAGTCATGTTTGTTTTTAACATTTATAAATAAACATTATGACACCTGAATTTTATTGTACATTTTTATTTAAATTTATTTTTTATATTTCAAGCCTTTCCATTTTTTTTATTATTTTTCTTTTTTTAATTATTACCGATTAATTTTTTTTTAAAAACTATTTGACATTAATTTATTTTTTATTTAATATGAAAGTTCAACGTGGATACATAAAATACATACAATTTGTCAACAATATTTTGAGTTTGTCCAATTTTTTGTAGACAAGGACTGGATTCAACTTCCTGGGGAGCTGTTTTTTTTAAATTTAATTTTTTGAAAAATAAATATTTGCGTTCGTATGATTTACCCAAATATTAAATTTTGAGGGCCATTTTCAACGAGTTGTAAATAACTCACTATTAGAAAATGGGAATCGAGGAATGGGGTAGAGTGGGATTCTAACCACAGACCTTTGGTCCGTGAGTCCGAGGCACTAGCCACAGGACCACAACATTAACATATTATAACAGAGATGAAGAACATTTTAGAGAAGGTAATATAGAAGTCTAGGCATCTACAGGGCTTATGACCTGTCATTGGCTGGTTTAAGTGGCCACTTTAGACACTTTGTAACATTCACCATTCTGCCCATATTTGAATATCTATATTCCTTAAATTCTTTTATCTGTTGATGTTTGTGAAGTTAAGGAGCTGAAACCTTTATTTATGCGGGTGAGATTCACGTAATTGAATTATTTCACCTACACACTAGGCAACGCCTGAATTTTTTTTTTTTTTAATTTCTTTTTTTAAAAATTGTTTTACATTTTAAGTTCAAATTTCATTAATTCAATTACTCTTATTAAATGACCCTTTACTTATCTACTCTGTTGTGTCAATCAATGTTTCCGCGTGTACAATAAAATTTTAGAAAAATTAACAAATTGTTTTTTTTTTTACCTTACATTTGTGTTATGGTTATATTCTTCGCGATCTGGCAATATTACTCGGTGACTTCAAGTATGCGCGTGGCGAAGGTGTGCCTAAGTGGGGGAATTATTGGACACAGTCCGATGTATTCAAATATGATTCTACGCTCCTTCTGGACTATTCTTAATTCTATGGTTCCTGGTATGATATGCCTTAAATTTTTCTTATTTGGGTAAAATAAATGTATTTGAATGTTTAAATATCAAATTGAACTTCTAAGAGCCCATGAAAGATTGTAAATGTCTATATTTTTATATTCTCCTACCAAAAATCATCTCTATCTCTGTTGTAACAGCTTACACTTAATTAGTTTCACACTTCCCTCCAGGTTACGTCGATCAATTCTAATTAAAACCGTCTTACCTACAAAGACTAAACCCCTCAAACTTCTGCATGAGTCATACAACCCCTCACGTACCCTAATCACCCCCTATTTCCTACCGATATTGTTCTATTTAATGGCAACACGTCAAGTAAATTAATTTGAAACATTTTTTCACATGTTTTTTATTTAAAAAACAGGTTAGTGTTGTACAAATCCTTAGAGCAATATTCGTACTCTACAAGTGTAACCATATTATGAAATCAAGTCAAGTTATGTCAGCTACATCTACGAAAAGAATAAATGTTTGCGATTTAAGAAAAAGGAAGCGATTTTATTTTATTTTATTTTATTAGGGAAATCAACAGTTCTACATACATATTTTTAGTAAACAAACAGATAAAGTGTATAAACTCAGAACTAATAACAGATTTCCACATAGTATACAAAGTTAGTAAAGAAAATATTACATTTCAAATAAATACATACATTTTATACATTTAAAAATGTTATTTTTATGTACTCAATAATCAAGGATTTTTTAAATATTTATTTTAAGAACATTAAGTTACTGTAAATTGGGCGGGATAAGGACAAAAATGCTTGAAGAGAGGATAAGGAGGGGGGTGGGGAGATGTACATATTTATTATTATAATTTCTACTAAGTTACATAATACATTTTTAGTGTAAATTTTAAATCTGACAGAGTGATGTTTGTGTAATCTATATTTTTAAATTTTGTATTGTACATTGAAAAAGTCCAACGAAAAAAAGCATTTTTAACATACGATGTTTTACTTATTGGTACATGAAACAGGTAGTACCGTCTACAAATCCTGGCTGGCACATGTATTGTTATTAAACCAATACATGTGCCAGCAGGTAAAGCAGTAGTTGGTCCGCACACACTCTGCGGTATTGTAGAGAAATGATTCCATGGAAGGTGGAGGTAGTGAGAGTAGATACATAAGAAATACCGGTTTTGTATTTAAGGTACTTTATAAATTTGTTTTGAATATTTTCTATTCTACTTATATATATGGCATACTGGGGATTCCATATCTGAGAGGCGTATTCCAAATGGCTTCTGACAAATGTATAATATAATGAAATAAGGGCCTTTGGATTATCAAAGTGTTTACTCATTCAAATTATGAAACCTAACATGCTCAATGCTTTGGAGGTAATTTGATTTGCTGATGAATGTCGATAAATCGATGTCATGGTTTTTGAAAGAAATGAAAGTATGACTAAATGTCATAAAGGATTTTTAATCTGTTAAAATAATGAAACTCTTGTATATATTCTAGGTTAGAAGCCAATTAAAGACCAACTGTACTATACGGTCCTCTTTTTACAAAATTCATATTAATAATGTTGAAATAATCCAACGAAAATTTTAAAGATTCTTTCTATAGAATTAAAAATAGTCCAGAAGGAGCGTAGAATCATATTCGAATACATCGGACTGTGTCCAATAATTCCCCCACTTAGACACACTTTCGCCGCGCGCATACTTGAAGTCACCGAGTAATATTCATAGACCGCGAAGAATATAACCATAACACAAATGTAAAGTAAAAAAAAAAACAATTTGTTAATTTTTCTAAAATTTTATTGTGCATGCGGAAACATTGATTGACACAACAGAGTAGATAAGTAAAGGGTCATTTAATAAGAGTAATTGAATTAATTAACTTTGAACTTAAAATATAAAACAAATTTTATTTTACATAAAACGGATATTTTTATATCATGTTAAATAATACTTTATGCTTCAAAGATAATGGCGGCCAAATGTCCACCCCGGCGTTGTTTAATCCGAGGTTCAATTTTCATTATTTATCATATTATATTAGCAAAGTAGGGTAAAAAAAATTACTACCCTGGCAACACTAACGAAATTTCCATTTTGTTTCTTCGACAATCTGACAAATGAAAAAATAATTCAATTTTTAAGTAATGCATTTGTGTAAATTTTTAAGTAACACATTCATTTGATAATTACACGTGAAATGTGATTGCATCCTGTTTCTTTAAGATCCTAGCAGTATTTCTACACTTTAAAAGGACACAACACATGAAAAAAATGACTCGCCTACAGGCTGTACTAAATGCCGCAGCGAGACTTATTTTTGGAATCTCTAAATTCAGTCATATCACTCCACTACTTCGGGAATTGCACTGGCTACGTTTTCCACAGAGGGTGGAATACAAACTCTGTTGGCTTATGTATAAGTCACTGCACAACTCTGCTCCAGAATATCTAAGGGAACTCTGCATTCCAGATGAACTAGCTGACAGACGTCTTACGCTTAGATCAGCTACATCAACGTCGAAAGGAAAAGTTATTAAACCTCTACGCAAACAGCGCACTAAATTCGGCGAACGTGCATTTGCGGTCGCAGGCCCTACGGCATGGAATGCTCTCCCAGCAGAAATCCGAAACTGTGAGAGTGAAGTGATATTTCGGAAGAAACTTAAAACCCACTTGTTCTCTAAATCATTTGAATAAATTCTTAGCATTTGGTGAAAAAGTAATATGAAAAAGTACATTATTTTTCTTAAATTAAAAAGTTAAAATAAAATTTAAAACTTTATATAATCACTTTGTAAAGCGCCCTTGAGGTATTATATTACGAAAATAGCGCTGTATAAGTTATCCATAATAATTATTATTAACACGGCATGGTTAAATTCTAATCAGGAGTTGCGTACTGAGCGACGTCCACAAAGAAACTAATGGGTCAAAACGTAAACTTACTCATTTATGAGTAGTTGAGTCGCCTTTTGTTTGATGTGCGTTTATGGATTCTGGACTATTCTTAATTATATGATTCATTCATTTCAAACTGCATATTCCTATAGAACAAATCAACTACATGTCTGTGTCAAACTTTTTGAATTTACATACTCTGGAGGATCGCAGGACGATAACTGACTTAATATTTTTATACAAAATCATTTATTCTAAATTCGATTGTTGCGAACTTCTGGATTTAATAAATATTAATATACCAATACGTAGAACAAGTCTACATTATTGTCACCCTTCTCAAACCAACTAGCTTTGTCACCAACCAATACCGCATGTACACAGACTAGGAAACGAATGTACCTCTCATATCGACTTTTTTAACCCGAGTCTCTGTGAATTTAAATCATCTCTTTATAAATATTTTATGATGTTCTATAGTAACATTTTTTTTATTTTTTTTTATTTTATTTATTTCTTAAGTTAGCTTATATTAAAACTAATATAAACTATTATGTACATTTACATCATCTATATATATTTACATTTCCTTACAGTAACTTATACATTTATTTTTAAATTCTTTCAGACACTTTTCATTCTTATCTCATCATACATTTTTAAACCCTTATACATCAAACAATTTTGCGACTCAGCTCTTTTCAATAATGGTAGTCTTATTTTATCCTTTTGTCTAGTAGCATATTCATGACAATTTTGGTTTAAGACAACTTTATCCTTAAAATATTTTGTTAATTTATCGTGAAAAAATTTATGTATAAATATCAACATATTAAATTTAAGTCTCCTTCTTACAGATAACCATTTTAGTTCATCTCTCATTTTTTTTACATTGTTATATTTATTTTTCTTAAGAACTATTCTCATCGCTTTATTTTGTAAAATTTCTAGTTTATTTAAATTTCCTTCGTTTGCTAAAAATAATATTGTTGAGCAGTAATCTATATGTGGAAGAATGATTGTTTTGTAAATTAGTTCTGCAGTATCTTTATTTAATTTATTTCTCAATCTACTAAGGAAAAATATTTTTTTTGATATTTTTTTATTAACGTGTTCAAAATTTGCATTTAATGTCAATTTTGAATCAAGTATTATCCCCAAATATTTCATTTCATTAACCTTTTCTATGGTTTCATTATCAATAAGTACATTCATCCTTGGGTTTGGCTTTTTCCTTCCTAACTCCATGTATTTTGTTTTTCCAACATTAAGCTGAAGTTTATTAATTTTGAGCCACTCAGATATTCTGTTTAAGTCCTCGTTTAATTTTTGTAAAGTCTCTGTATAATTTTCTCCCGCTATATAGATTAATGTATCATCGGCAAATAACGAATTATTTGCAAAACTACTTGTGCTAATGATCTGGTGTTTATTCATTTCATATTTTTTATATCTTTTGTATGCTGACATACATACATGTATGTGTATATATATATATAATATTTCTTGTTAATTTTATTTTCTTTTTATACCCATGTTTATTTTTAGTTTTAATTTTTTGTAAATCTAACTCATTATATTGTTATACTTTATATTGTAAAAGGCACTTGTACCGTATAATAAATAAATAAAATGTGAAATCCCTGTGAATGGAGTTATACTAAAACAGGTAGAGGAATTTGTGCATCTGGGAAGTATATTTCTAGCGATGGAATGACTGAGAAAGATATTGAAAGGAGGGTGAGAGCCGGGAACAGAGTGAACGGTGCACTTGAATCAACCTTGGCTGATAAATGTTTGTCGCGAGAGTCAAAATTAGCAGTTCACAATGGAGTCCTGGTCCCGAATCTAATGTATGCGAGCGAAGTATGGACTTGGAAAAACAGGAATGAAAGTAGGCTAAATGCTGTGAAAATGCGATCTCTCAGGCAAATGTGCGGAAAAACTATGTACGATAGATGCACAAATGTCGAGATCCGTACTGTGTAAGGCTGAGTTAAGTGCTATCGACAGAATCAAGAAAGGAGCTCTGGGCCGGTTTGGACGTGTAGAGCGAATGGACAACTAAGAACGGCTAAAAATATTTACAATGCGAATGTTGATGGACCAAATCCAACAAATAATTGAAAATGGACATGTCAAAAGTCGAAATAATCGGCGCACGTGCATCAGAAGATGTATGAATGAAGAGGAAACGAGATCTGTATGCAAAGATAGAGTGATGTGGCGTTCTATCTTCTCTGCCTTCCCTTATGGGGAAACGGCGTGATGGTTGGTCTTATGTTACAGAGTATTGTTATAAGAAATAAAATACTCTGATAGATCAGTTATTTACTAAACTTTTTCAAACGCAATGGGTTTATTATCTTAAAAAACAAAATTTTCATTAGACAATGTTTTTAGTTTTTCCAAATGCTTGCAGACATACTAGATTTCCTCATTACGAGGTTATTTTGATGTGTTGATGATTATTTTTATGTTTAAACAACAATTTTCCATTTTTTTAAACTTCTTCTTGGACCAGTTGGTTTTATTACAGTATTTGAGTTTGTCCAAATGTTTGTAGACAAAAGACTGGATTTCACCCCCTCGGGAGTCGTTAAGATTAACAAATTACAACGGTTTTCGGGCGTTGCTAGCATGTGAAATAATTCAGTCAAATGAATCTTTTCACAACAATTAAGGTTTCAGCTTCTTAACATCACTAAAATCAACAAATTGAAGAATTGAAGAAATATGGATATTCAAACATTCAATATTCTGAATGTTACACGGTGTGTTAAGTGGCCACTTAAATCTACCAATGCCGGGTCATAAGCCCTGTAAATGTATGGACTTCCATATTCCCTTCTCAAAAATGTTTTGCCTTTCGGTTGCAACAAATTTATTTTTCATTAGATTTGAAAATAAATCATTAAAAAAAATAATGATTTTCTCTCGTATTTTCCACCCCTTTCAAACAAAATCCATTTTCTCTTGGATTCATTATGATTCAGCACTATGGCTAAGTGATTGGCACGAAAATTAAAGGTCAAGGGTTTGGATCTCGCTAATGCACATCCCTGGAGGGCGGGAAATTCTACGCACCAAGAGATGGCTACTTAAAGATGAAAATGAATTTTGAATAAAGAACGATTCTTTCATCTGATACGAAGAAATGAGCAGAGAAGAAAAATGAAATAAAAAACTATTAATTTATTATTATTTTAATATAAATTTTATATAAGAAGCACTAACTTTGAGGATATTCATTATAATAAAATAAATAAAATAACTTCGTTTCTTACCACTATTTTTTATTTTTATTTCACCGACCGGTTTCAAAGCAAGCAAGCTTCTTCGTCAAGGTTTATTGGTGGATTTTTATAAGCTGGCGCGTGCGCTATACTTACACATACGCATTGTGTAGTATCAGTGAATAAACCCATGATATGACATCGCACGGCATACGCATTATGAAAATAATCTCTGTCTCTCTCGCGCTATGTGGTTCAGTTCATATCTTAATGAGAGAGAATATGCAGTTGTGTTCCAGGGTAAAAGCTCAACCAACTTTCGGGTGTCTACAGGAGTGCCTCAAGGGTCAGTACTCGGACCACTCCTCTATCTCCTGTACAATAAAGATATAGAGAACATTATCAAAGAATGTGGATTGTGGTCTCGCTGCTACGCAGATGATACTCAGATTTATTTTTATTGCAAACCAGGCGAGAGAAGTGTGCTTGTCAATTTAATTGATGGATGCATCGAGAAAATAGGAAACTGGATGGCTGAAAACAGACTAACATTAAACCCATCAAAAACTGAACAACTATGGGTCGCTTCAGCCAGACGTAGGGAGTACCGCTTTACCCACCGTTAAACTACTGGGAGTTTTACTCAATTCTGACCTTTCTCTTGACGCTCAAATTAGTAGAACGATAAGTTCATGCTTCTACTAGCTGAGACAAATTAAATGCATACGCAAAAATTTGCCGGTTGATGCCGCCCGTCAATTAATAAATGCGTTTGTAGTGTCTAGAGTCGATTATTGTAATGGTATCTATGCAGGTCTACCAATGAACAAAATGACTCGCCTACAATCTGTATTGAATGCCGCAGCGAGACTTATTTTCGGAATCTCTAAGTTCAGTCATATCACTCCACTACTTCGGGAACTACACTGGCTACGTTTTCCACAGAGGGTCGAATACAAAATCTGTTGGCTTATGTATAAGTCACTGCACAACTCTGCTCCGGAATATCTAAGGGAACTATGCATTCCAGATGAACTAGCTGACAGGCGTCTCACGCTCAGATCAGCTGCGTCTACGGCGAGAGGAAAAGTTATTATACATCTACGCAAACAGCGCACTAAATTAAGTGAACGCGCATTTGCGGTCGCAGGCCCTATGGCATGGAATGCTCTCCCAGCAGAGGTGCGAGGCTGTGAAAGTGAAGTGATGTTTCGGAAAAAACTTAAAACCCACTTGTTCTCTAAATCATTTGAATAAATCCGTAGCAACCGTGACAGCAAAATAAATTATTTTAATTAAATTACAAATTTAAAAGAATCACTATGTAAAGCGCCCTTGAGGCATTTTGTTACGAAAATGGCGCTATATAAGTTTTCCATAATAATAATTATAAAATGAGCGTGACATAGACAACTATTGCTTTATTAGTTGCTAATGGTATGGTAATACAATATACACAGGATGCTTCTGCGTTCGTCTGAATTTCGCTGCGATTCTTAAGAGTAAAAATATAATAATATGTACGAGTATTAAGTTATGGATTAAAACCACTGGTTAATAAATATGTAGGTATTTTCATTGAATCAAATCATGAATAGGTCGATTATGTAGTGATGGCGCTTTCGATAAACTTACACCAAAACATTTTTAATGTATGGAATACTGATTTAAAAAAAGTTTATGTTAAATATTGTTATATTAAATGTTTTTAAAAATCTCTTTTGATTTGAGCGAAAAAAAACAAATTCTTAAGAAAATAATAATAAAAATAATCTAAAAATAATCTTCTACATAAGAACTTTGAATTATATAACTATAAAAGGACATTCAATCCATATAATCTTCACATTCGTTTGAAAATACCCTAACAAGGCGAAACAATTGTCACGAAATTTTTGTTTTTATATTTGTAAAAATAAAATAAAGTGTTCAGTAGACTCAAATCAGTGTTTGATTTCTAATATTATAAATTTTATTATCATTACGGTGGGCAATTATCATAGCATTATCTTCGCTGTCTCAATTCTGGGGATTGGTTTGCAGCAAAGTCCTGCATCTCGTCTTCCACTGCTCTATATTCTCTGCAGCCCTCTTCAGCCCAACATATAAGGAGCAGTTCAAGTCCTCGCACACTTGTTCTTAATTCTCCTGTCGGGGGCGCCCTCTGTGATTTGTCGCCGCAGCTATTCCCTCTATTATGTCATGCAGGAGACCCCCATGGCGCATAATGTGGCCGACCCATAACCTCGCCTCTCTGAGATTCGATAAGGTGCCTTCCTTCTTTGATTCTACTGAGAACCTCGTCATTAGTGATGTGGTCTCTCCAGGAAATTCCTAATATTCTTCTTAACACCACATCTCAAAGGCCTCTAATCTCTTTCGGTAAAGCATCATGTCTCACAACCGTACATTTATTTATTTATTTATTTTGACACTTTATATACATATACAATAAATATACATATAAGGGCGGGCATATTGCCTTAAGGCAATTTCTTCCTACATACCCAAACCGTTCAGTTTGAGAAAATTATAAATACATGGACATATTGAGTCTTACAATTTTATACAAAAATTTAAAACAAAGATTAACAGAATAAAAAATATATATATAAAAAAATTAACACTATACTATGAAGAGAGGGGAGAGGATGGGAAGGAAATAAGAAGGATAAAGGAACAATTTACATATTAAGATAGTGACATTTCCATCTTGACTTAAATGTAAATAAAGGGGCGTCTCTAACATTAGTGTTTAGATTATTCCATAATCGAGCGGCTACTACTGTGAAAGAGGAGGCAAGAAAATTAGAGCGATGACAGGGTATTAAAGGGGTTCTCTCGTTACAAGAACGAAAAGATAGTCCGTGTTGTGAAAGAGGTTGAGTGCTCTCTTTTAGATGAACAGGCGAAGTGGGATTATTTAAAATATTTTGAAGAAGTGATAGAATGTGAACGTTTCTTCTATGCCTGATACTGAACCAGTGTAGTTGCGTGCGATACTCGGTTATGTAGTCAAATTTGCGAAGATCAAAGATATAACGAATACAAATATTCTGCAATCGTTCTAACTTATCAAGTAATTCAGACTTAGCATCTGGATAACACACATCCGCATAGTAGGAGTTGAAGAAGTAAGCTCTGGACTAATGTTTGCTTAACATTAATTGGCAAGAAATTCTGCAATCTTTACTGTAATCTGTAATACATCAATATGCTCCATACGTGTATCTTGACAAGTTGCTTGCGGAGTTTTTGGTTTATGTTGTTTGACTCGAAATTTTTTTGATTCGATTTATTGAACGCAAGCTTTGCTTGATGTATGCAACAGTCGACTTCTCTTTTTGTTCTACCATCCCAGGTGATCCTGCTTCCAAAATATACCATTTCTTTTGCGTTTTTCAGAGATGCTTCTATTATTACTATATTTATTTATTGCTTATTACGGGCCACGGTCATCACTTTAGTTTTAATCTTGTTTATTTTCATATTGTTTTTATTATTTAGTACATTCTCCATAGATGTCAGAGCTTCTGTGAGTTTTTTTGCAATCAGAACGATGTCATCAGCATATTTTATTTGTAATGTTATTTTGGTCTAATAAAAATTAATTTAAAACTAAAATCCGTTAAAAAATAGACTTAAATCAATCAGAATATCAATGTTTGTATGCAACCAACAATCGCCTTAAAGAATTGAACACTCAAATAAACGTTCTACCTCTTGCAAAACGTTTAGTAGCCTAGCATTCTTTACAAGCAACCGGTTGGAAAACCCAAGGGTATCCATACTCTCTTAGATACCTGATCTTACTTTATAACATTTGATAATTTTATTTTCAGGGCTCGATTATCGTCCCAGAGGAACATCGCCCCGCAAGGAGTTATGGACTCCCAGTTCAGATCTGCTCCTCAACGCCCCAAGAAGGCTGAAGCTGGTCAGCAAACTGACGCTACTAACTACAAGGTACTTAATACTAAGGATAGTCAGTACTTAATCAGGTGTCCCCCAAGGCTCTAACCTAGGCCCATTGCTGTTTTCTAAAAACAGGCAGAATAGTTATGTCCCGCTTTTCATAAAATAGTTTTTTGTGTTTTAAGTATAACATTGTGTATTTATTTATTTATACTTTTTAAGTTAGTTTGTAACATCTTAAGACCTAATATACACTTTTAATAACGTGACATTTTATATCAAAATTCTTCAGGAACATATTTTTTTCAAATTGATTTTAAATACTAAAAGACTTCAAATTTCGTTTATTTCTTCAGGTAACTCATTGTACAATTTTAAACCTCTGTACAATGAGCTCTGAGACTCTGTTTTTCTCCTCATTAGTAATCTTTTTTATCTAATGTTTCACATTTATGGCATTGTAGGTTAAATTTTATTTGATTTGACTGCTTAGTTATTTTATGAATGAAAATTTCAACTTTATATTTAGCTTATTGCTTTTCTGTGAGAAATTCAAATTCTTCGTGCATTATTTCTACATTTATATATATATTATTCCTCATATCCTTTTAAGTAGAATTACTTCCTTTTAATTCCATAAGCAGCTCTTCAAACGCTTTAGGCAATTCATTGCAACAGAGATATTTAGGACAGTCAGGATCCTTCTTTGCTAAAATAAAGAACCCGTAGGTTTTTGGCAAGAGTCAGAAAAACCAGAAACCTTTTGATCCTTTCAGTTTAACTATAAACTCATTAATAAAACTTAAGTCATTGGAATTGCCAAGACTCTCAAAAAATTCTGCCATTCGACTTGTACAATATACGTTTTTTCATAAGAATTATTAGGAATATGTACAATGAACAATATACGTAGGTATGAATAATTGTATCGGCACTTAGAAATATGAACATATTGAACCCACGTACTAGACCCCCAGAATAAAAAAATACGGTAATAATAAATACAAAAACCTATTGTTCCTTAAAAACATGTAATGTTCCTTTCATTACTTTAAACCTAAAATCTAATACGTTAAATGGAGAGAAAAAACAGCGAATGTATTTATTAGATTAATACTGCATGAATTAGAAAAATAATAGAGAGAAATGTTGTATTTTGTTTAGGTAACTATAAATATTTTGATTAACATTTATTGCATTTGATAAGGGAAACATTTTAAAAAGGCGAGTATGGAAGTCTTGGCATTCACAGAACTTATGACAGGTAGACCAACATTTGATTTACTTTTGATTTAAACAAATAATTTTAAAATCGTCGCGCAGTTTTTAACTCAAATCTCAAAAAAAATCCAGTCCAGAGGTTAAACTCTCTCTCGAAAATGTATGTTGTCCTTGAGAGCTTAATGCGCACTTCTAAAATATTAAACACTCTCGGTGCTATAATGGAGACGTGCCTCAGAGCAAAAGTCGTGCGGGTTTTGGGTATTACTTAATTCATATTCTGAATGTCTGAAATGTCATATGAACAATTTGCTGAGACCTCTCATTATTGTTCGACCAGAAGGGTGTCAATGCTTCTTTTAGGTAAATTTGTCTCACACCTAGCATCTTCATCCATTGGAACAATTGTTCTGATAGATATGTTAGAGGGCACCGAAATTTTTTTTTAAATCTGTGAAAATTGCTAGAGTTGTGATAAAGGGCAAGCATTTTTTCCCTCAATCCGTCAGCACTTAATATCTCATTTAGCAATGTATCCAAAATAAAACAAGTTTATTGCATTATAACTATACTTTATTTTTTATAAAATATACAAAGGGTATATTGTGACGCGTTTCGTCTTGTTAGGACATTTTCAAACAAACTAACTTAAATATTTACAAAGTTTCCTTATATACTAAAAATAATTGCTATTTCATGTTTGTGGATTTCTATACGAGCCAAAATAAGTAGAGTAATCAAAATTCAATTAGGGTATACTGAGTATATTTTATGTTTTATTTTGGATACATTGCCAAATTAAATATGGAATTCTACCAATTGTCTGCATACACAATAAATAACTTAATATCTCCTTGGGTTATCTTTGATCACTAGACAACTCAGTTTTTATCAGGCCATGGTAAATTGAATGAAAAATTATTTTTTTGGGTTTTGACGTTTCTTTCTCTCTTCATACATATACCAAATAGAGCCTCGCGCTGCTATCCATTGTCATTTTACAGGTTCTGTCAGATATATAGATCTGTTGGCTTTCAAAAATAATTGAAAGCTTTTAAAAAGTTTTGTAATCCTTTGCGCAAATTGACCATGTCCAATCAATTTTATACCAGCCAGTGAAGAATTCGCTTCCTTCTTTTTCTCAATCCAATGAAGTACATATCGCACATTTAGGAAGAAAACTACTTAATTTAAAATGAGTTAAGATCATAAAACGACTTCAATGAACATTATCCATCTTTCTGCATTTAAAAAAACGCAACATTCTGGTGGGAATAGGACAAAACCGTTACATCGGTCTCTTTATTACTCAGAGAATTTAGGTTCCGTGTCGGTACGGAAGTGACGCAATTAGTTTTGTGTTTATATTGCTGTGTGAAGGACGCAACGCAGACAAACATATAGTGACCGAAAGCCGGTTGAGTTGATTTTATTCCGATACAAACTTAGTTCTTAGTTCCGACTTACCGATAATCTTAGTGACTTATTTAAGTTTCTGTCATTTCGTGAATAAATAAAAACATGCATTCGGTGACCTGATCTGACCTAATTAAAATTATGTCGTTTTTATTATTTTATTTTTTTATCAAAGCGCTTTTGTTTGTTTTTTTTAAATCTAATAATGACTCATTAAATAAATGTCTTGTTTAAATTTATAATAATTTATTTTTAGTACGCTTTTTTTATAGATTCATAGCTGAAAGCCTTTGGTAAAAATTTTAACTCAAGATTTGGTGCTGTTTTCAAAAAATACGAAGCAATCGACGAAAGAATACGATGGTCTCACAATTTATATTCTTCTTTTGCAACTTCCCAAAAAGTTATTTTTTTTAATCGAATCGTTTTCGTCTTAAAGGTGCGATATTATGTACTTCTGGGTTGCTTTCTTTCCGCACGAAAATGCCAAGACTATCTACATTCATATAGCTTCTTCGGGAAGCATTTCTCTTTTGGCAACCAGCAATTTTTCCCTGTACCGGGAGACTCGAGTCCTCAGATGCCGTGGGCAAGCTGATTCTAGTTTAAATTCACAATTCACTACTCTTCTTAATTAATCTAAGTTTAGATGCTTGCACGTACATTAATTACGTCCACAGGAAGTCTTTTAATTAAAGGCTTAATTTATCTTCATTGTCACACGCTCCTGCCAGAGCGTGTTTACCAATCTGGAATATGGTTATGTTGCAGATACTGAACCCAACCAATGGACACGGATCCAAGAATGGAGACAACCAGTGGAAGAAGTATATGGACTCGCCAGGAGTTGGAAGTCCAGTTCAAGTAATTTAATATTTCCTTGATTTTTTAATTATTCGTTTATTTGCTTCGAGACATTGCATAAACCTTTTCAGGCCTAAAAAATATTTTTCATTCTGAACGTACTTATTGGAATTATTACATTTTTTTCAAATCAAATCGAAGAAAGAAAAAATTAGTTTGAATCAAAATCACTTTTTTGATTTTTTTATATATATTCGAGAAACTTCGCCGCACAATTAAATGCTCTAATTTTTACCGCGCGCAAGAAAACATTTTTTGCGTCCAATTTCCCTTATGACTGAACATCCTCATTGTATTCGAACCAGAAGTCGAAAAAATTCCTAATTTATAAAACGGGGTCTACAACAGTAAACAAAAATAATTATTTAGTTATTTTATTATTTACTTTTTATCAACACTTGACAAACTGATTACTCTGATGTCCCTATTATTGGGATGATGCTTAATGTTCCATCGAATTCGTGTCCATTTTGGTCTGCGTTGTTTCGTTTTATGAGACGCAACATTCTTGTCATCAACTTGTTATTTATTTGATTGGAAGATATATTTCCATAGCAATGAACCTGACATAAATATTCAGCTTAATACTGTCTTAATTTTCGTTATACAATTATTACACCATGCCTAAAACACGCACCACTTTGCACACAGAAGTTTTTCTTTTGCCGTCCCAGGAGTGTTCAAAATCCTGCAGACTTATTCATTCACAATTTCGTTTCGTAAGTTCGTTCGTTCGTTATATATCCCCCTCACTCTAACGCAATCAAAATCGTATTTCGTTCTCATACGATACGAAACGAATTAGTTACAAAATAAGGACGCTGGATAAATGCAGAGTAATATTTATTTGAAAGATAAGTATTCTACAAAAATCCCTCGATTGATTGATTTCCGTTGTATGTAATAAGTACATTTATTTGTCTGCATTGTACGAAAAAATATCTATTTAGACATAGCTAGATAATGCTAGCACGCAGTAGCCATCAAAAGTTGTATTTACAGATTGAATTTTAGAAATAATCACGCGAAATTTATGTCTATATCTGTTCTTTATCTTTCTCTTTTTGGCAAATAAAGAATGAAGAGTACCTACGTAAGAAATTGACAAACGTACGATGTTAATGGATATTTTTTACTTGCTTCGTCTTGAAATGGTATATTTTACGCTTTTGGTGGGGAATCGTAGAGTTTGAATGACAAAAACGTATTCCCATATTTTCCCCCTGAATTATGGGCGCTAGAGCGATGATTTTTACACACGAGCAATGTCCACTATTGGCGTGTCTATCATTTTCCGTTTTTTATTTTTTTATTTTTATAAATTGTCTTTTATAGGAGCTAATATGATCTAAAAACGTTTTAAATTGCCTCGTTTTATCTGCCGTCTTCGGACGTATGGTAAACAAATGTAGTAACTATTTATTTATTTATTTTAATTGTGCCAACACATATTTTTTTTTCTGATACTCTTTTTTTTTTTAAATTGAAAACCATTCAGTTTTTGGATGCGGAAAACGGGAATACGAGACCTTGATTTTTTTTATTTTAGTTCGATCGGTCCGGTGCCGTTGTCTTTTTCACACAGTATTTGTGGAGGGATCTGCGAGAGAGTGACAGAAAAACTGTATACCTATGATGTGCTTTTATATGTTTATTTTATAAGTTCCGTCAACTTGTCTGACTGTTGCTGTTTCCGTTTCCAGGCCGCTGGGCCGCCGAGTCCCCTCTCGGGAAGAAGGCGAACCGGCGGTAGCTCCGGAGGTCAGAGAGCCAAGCAGCCAGAGAGGATGAGCGCTGCCCAGCAACTTCAGGCCACCGCGCCGCCTCCTCATCAGGTAAACATCGCCATAAATATTTTAGTTGAAATTAGCCGGGACCTCTTTTACGCCGGTTCAACATTGTTTTGAAAATTTATTTAACTCGACACGTCGCCAAAAAATAATAATCAAGTCACAGCAAAGGATTGTCAGTACTACTTTTGACAATTCTAACACCGAGAGTTAGAAAGGCAACACTATTTTCTTTTGATTCCCTGCCTGTTCTAGGATTACTGTGGCTTTGCATAACTTTAGAACAATTTAATAGTAATACATTCAAGTTTCCTCTCAAACATAACCATAATACACGCTTCACGTCTAATGATGGCTTGGTAGTACCACAAGTATGTAATAAATATGGAAATAGAACTCTCAAATATTTAGTACCTAGCATTTTTAATTTATTGCGGAAAGAACTTAAATTTAACTCACATTGTAACAAGAGCAAAATAAGAGAGTGGCTACTCGATCAAAAGTTCATATTTGAATAGTAGCTTATGTGTAAATATTTTAATTTTTCATATATTTTCTTGTATTAAAAAAATATATATATTACTATTATTTGTATATACATGTATATTCTGATCTTTCCGTCTGTTAATTTATAACTGTTATTCATTGTTTTTATAAATGTAGATAATAAATATAATCTCCACCAACAAGCTACAGAAAGTGGCTTGGTGGGATTTTAGTTTTAGTAAAAATATAACAATTCAAATTTTGAAAACTGTAAAAATGTAAAATTATATTATTTAAACAAAATTTAAAAAATGACAGCACAAAAAATTTGTTCAGTTCATACCTAGAGACAGAGGCTCCTTTGACAAAAAAGAAAAGAAAATATGAACTATAATCTTCTCTTATACACATCCAATTTACTTAAAATTAGTGAAACAAGAATAATATCTGATCTGATTTTTTAAAATAAAGTTATAAATAATATATTTGATGTTCCTGATTCGGTCAAATGTATCAAATGTATTTTATACATATATTTTTTTTTTGCACCACAACAGGCCAGGAGGCCCAATTACAGCGGTGAATTACATCACAGAACACCCAGGCTTGAGAAAAATCACATTTAATTTTTGTGTTCTCACCGGGAATCGAACCCGGAACCTTCCGTCTGTGAGTCAAGCGTCTTGACCACTACACCACGGAGGCCGCCTATGAGTATTTCAATGAGGCATCATATTTATTTTAGATACATATATCTAAGTCGAATTTGCAAATTAATTATCTGTTCCCGAGAATTCACTATCTCGGGAACAAACACACTGATGGCCAAAAACTATATGTATTTGCTATAACTTTATCAAACCAATTTATTTAACCAATTATTCTTTAAAAAAATAAGATAATAATTTCATTTCTTGTATTTTTTAATTTTTTTTCACATATATATATTTTTTTCATTTTATATTGTATTTTTGGGCGTTAATAAATTAATAAATCAGTTCTTTTTTTACACCACATACAGCAGGCCAGATGGCCCAATTACAGTGGTAAATGACAGTAGAAAACATCCAGGCTTGATCCACAAAACAATCACTATTTTAATTTTTGAGTTTTCACCGGGAATCAAACCCGGAGCCTTCCGTGTGTAAGTCAAGCGTCTTAGCCACTACACCACCGAGGCCCCCATGATTTTTAAATTGTTTTTTACATTAACTTTCATTCCTTGTCTTTTAATTTATTTTATTATTACTTCTCATATGTTCTTTTTTTGAATTCCTTAAAATATATATTTTTTTCTTTTTGAAAATGTTTTTGCATTTAAACATGTTTTTTAGTTAATTATTTTTAGAATGTGTTTTCATTTAATATTTTCCTTTACTTATGTAATTATTAGTGATTAGATAATTTTATCACTATAACTATTTTATCTATTGTTTTTGGGTTACTTTAAATATTGTTTTTCTCTTGTAATTATTTTGTCGGCCTCGTGGTATAATGGTCAGCGCGTTTGCCTGCCATGCAAGAGGTCACGGGTTCGATTCCCGCCATGGTCGATATGAAATATTTATTCACAAGGATGTTTTCACACCGGAATATTTCATTCCTGAAGCGTTATACTGATCAAATTACCATTGTGTAATGAAAATGATCAAGATACGCTGCGATTGGCGTAACAATGCAGTGCTCTATGCACCATTAGAGTTTTAATTTAATCTTTCAATAACTGTCAGTTTTGTTTTATCCGTTTTCATATTATTCTTGTTCTTAAAATAGTAAAAATATTTCATTGATAACCTTAGCATGTAATATAATATGGAAACTTCACTGGTCCATTAGAATTAGGTCTAAATTTGTATAAAAGAAAATAAAAAAATGAATACATACATACATGTAAATTTTAATAACATATAGCAGCTAAATGACATAATAATTTATACTCTTTGCAGATGCATTACGCCAATATGAACTCCGGACAGCACCCCTCAAAAATGGGTTCAGGGGGTCAGGTAAACCTTTTTATATATTTTATAGTCCATACAGACATCAAATACCTGTTTTACCGACCACACATTGCACAAATATCATCGCCAGACATGTTTTAAATACTGTAAGAGACAAAGTTTATAATATCGCACCTAATCGATAATAATGGCATAAGTCCACAGTCGTCATTTTTAATTTAAGAATGTAGAAGCCTTTCTGAATATATTTCCTATCCACACAACAGCATGATTCTTAAAAATATGTGCGTGCCTTTTAATGTAAGAATTTCAATATTTTACTTGAATTTTTTATCCATGTTCAAGAAACAATAGCCGCCCGAGTATACTCGGGTGTAGTCCTTAAGTGGTTAAACTTTGGTTTTAATAAAATAACTGTGCGCATTTGTGTCATATTTACAGTGGCACAAATCTTACAAGATGGTCTCAGTAATAAAAGTAGACTAGTTTCTATCATTCATTGAGTAGTACAAATAGTACAAGTTAGTTCTAGCTGTATAAGTAGACTCATTTCTCTCCCATCTTTAATGGTTTAAGTAGTATATCTGAAATATATATGTTATTTGTAGAAATTACTCCGATATGGTTACACAGATGAAATGATCCGTAAATAATAACCCATTTTGCAAAATATGACTTCTGTAGCTAATTAATTGAGTTCATAATAACGTTTTTTGTTATCCTGAAAAGTTACGCTTTTGCAATTATACTCTTATGTCTGCATTTATAAACAAAAAGGGTAAAATGCGCTATCACCAAGTAAACAATGTTATTTTTCTTTGTAGTTGCAGTCCCCAGGCAGTGTATCATCGCAGTCATCCAACCGCTCCAGCGTCGGTAACCCCAGCCAGTCCGCTAACCCCGGTATGATGGGGGGCATGCCACCCGCTAGCGGTGGTAGCAACGGGGCCGGGGGCCGAGTCAAGGGGGTCCCGCAGAGCTTCGGCTATGTCAAGAGACAGGGGGGCCAGCCACAGCAGGCTGTGGCTAATGGCAGCCCAGTGCAAGGTTAGATGATAAGGATATAAATACATCCTGTAATTTTGTAAATAGGGTCTAGAATTCCAATCGTCCATCCGCTCAGTAGTTTCAAGACTTGTAATCTAACTCCTATTTTTATAAATTAGTTTATTTTATGTTTTTTAAAGTATCATTAAAACACTGAACTCCATTGTCAAATATTTTTTTTTATCTAAATGGGGGCTAGATTTCTTACCGTCCACGCGCTCTGTAGCTGCAAGACGTGCTGTAATCTAGCTCCTATCCGTTATAATTGTAATATATCGTAATAGGAAAATATTAAGCTCCTATCTATTATTATTTTTTTTTATTTTTAAATCATATAACACAAAGTATTTTTCATACGTTGAATTACATTCCAAGGAGTTACAACAACTCAATTCGGGACATAAATAATATTAACATTAAAAAAAGAACACATATTGAGAACAACAAAGAAACAAAGCAAGTTTAGCACCTTTATAACTAAATATAGCACAACAATATATACGCCAAAAACCTTTTCTTACACAAGCAGAATAAATATATAAAAAAACGCTTTTAAGAATAAAAAAGGAGTGAATCTACTGAGGGAGATAAGGTCATTAACATCACATGCCACGCAGATGATGCAGCCATAGTGATTGTAATTGTAATATACCATAAAGGTCTATAAAATACTGTCCATAATTTTTTTTTTAACGTATTAATAGCGTATTTTCCATTTACCATTTAAATTTAAAAAGAACATCGTCACGTTTGACGTCACAACTGTCACACCCAAATATGTGGCATTTTGTAAAGGCTTATTTTTATTAAATTTCATTTTAAAAGTTATGTATCTAAACATTTCTTCACAATATCCATATTGATTTTGAAAATACAATTCATTTTTCTAAATCCATCTCACGTGTTTTTATCGGTATTCAGAATATGTGATATTTCCCTATTGGAGACAAGGAAGTGAAATCCCAACCGTCCATGCGCTCTGTAGCTGCAAGACGTGCTGGGATCTTTATTTATAGTACAGTGCTCTTGAGTGTAAAAGGCATTGATGATATTATTTTGTATGCTATCTGCCTAACCTAGATGTAAAAAAATGTTATGAAAATTAAATATATGTAACATTATAATTATTCAAGATTCATTCAGAGTCTAATTTTAACAAGCATGAATATAATAAAACTTGGGTTGAAGTAAATAACAATTAATTGTTAACAGTGTATTCAGATATGATTAGCTATTATTAACTCTCCCTTCCCGGTGATGTGTAGTCAGTCCATCTCTATAAAAGAGTACCAAATATATAATTGTCGCACACACTCTTTACGTCTCACTTTTGATACTACAGGTATATTCGGGGGCGAAAAAGACAATTTCGCGCGTCACACATGCGAACAGCAAAGTTTCCAGTACTTCTACCAAATGCCAGTTAGTATAAGTAGCTCTCAGAGTTTCATCAAAGGTGATTCTTTTGCCCGCGATGCGAGCATGAGCTAATGGTTTTTGATGTTTTTAGCAATAAACTAAAAGATATTATCACTTCTCATTTCAACTATAAATTATTTAGTCGGCCTCGTAGTGCAGTGGTCAGCGCGTTTGCCTACCATCCAAGAGGTCTCGGATTCGATTCCCGACATGGTCAACATGAAATATTTATTTAAAAACCTGTTTTTACACTAGGATATTTCAGTCTCTAGATTGGTACCTAATGCGTAAGACTGATCATCTTACCTTCATGTAACAAAAATGATCAAGATACACTGTAATTGGTGCACCAATGCAGTGTTCTATGAACCATTAGGAGTGGAAAGGGAATGATGATTTTATTTATTTATTTAATCCAATATAAAATACAAATACATAGATTACAAAAATGTTTATACAATAGGTACAGTACATTCAATATAATTTTATTTTTATTTATGGATGTAGCCACTCCACTGGCCCACAGGCACGTTCCGGAGTGTCAGTGTATTATTTATTTTATAGGTACATACTTTCACATCAATTGTGTAAAAATTCAAAAGAAATAAAAAACAAATAAAAAAAATTTGAAGCTTATTTTTTACATGTAACGACTACACAGCACCGTATTGCGCGGATGTTTTTGGCGCTGTGAGGGAACGGTTAATGGTGTGGGGATTAATAAAATAATTTGTTATTCAGGTGGAGGTAGAACGGCCCAGGTGTCGGCCGTCCCGAGAACTAAGGTGAAGGTATCGGGAGGAACTCAAACTTGTACACAAGACCTACAAATTCACAGTGAGTGTTCTGGATAAAATATATCTGTCGATTTGTTTGTATTTCTACGTTCTTCTTCCTTTCCGAGGCGGGATCTGGAGCGTGCGGCCGCGGTCTCAATTTGGAACTAACACTGTATTCCTCCACTGTCATACTGGGAAATTAGAAAAGGGTGATTGTGCTGACCATGTGTATTTGATTGATCACAAACTGACAAAACTGCAGTGAGGGGTACAATGAAAGTTTTTAAAGTATATTTGTTTTGTTATTTTCGCGGTTTGATTGTAAAGAAATATTAAATTTTCGCTTAATTAGTTTTAAAAAAAAAAAAATTGATATTGATATGCGAAACTGAAGAAAGACTCAAGTCTTTATGAACAGTTTCGGGAAAGGGGTGGATGCTTTCATTGTAATATATCTGTTGGAAGATGGAAAAACATGATTTCATTTCTTTATGAATTTGGAAGGAGAGCTTTGATAGACTCCCTAATTCAAGTATCAGTAAATGAAAAGAACATTTGAGTCGTCTATTCCCAAAATATGGCCGCCACGGCGGGTTTTGGAAATACACGATTCATTTGTTTATTCAGAATTTATTATTCGCCGTAACGTGTTTACACAAAATGCTGAAAAATCCGGTGATATATATATAATGGCGGCCTCCGTGGTGTGGTGGTCAAGACGCTTGACTCACGCATGGAAGGTTCTGGGTTCGATTCCCGGTGAGAACACAAAAATCAAAATGTGATTTTTCTCAAGCCTGGGTGTTCTGTGATGTAATTCACCACTGCATTTGGGCCTCCTGGCCTGTTGTGGTGCAAAAAATAAATAAATAATGGGTGTCTGAAAATTTAAGCAAGATTTGAATTAAATAGAAAACACAGTTTTTTTTATTTAACTTTTTGTACATAATGTTAATTGTACATTGGCGGGCTTATTGCCAAATGGCAATTTCTTCCAACCAACCAATAAAATAAGAGTTTTATTTTTCTAATGCAAGTTAAAACATATTTAATAGAACATAAAGATAAAAAAAAGCTTACGATGTTTAAAAATATAAATAAATGTATTTGTGTATAAATTACCTTAAATCAATACCATTACTCAATGGGAAAAGGGGAAAAAGAGGAAAGAAGAAAGGAGGAGAGATTAAGGAAGAGAAAGGAGATGTTTCTTCAGACGTGATTTAAACAGAGATACTGTAGTAACACCTCTTATGGTGGATGGGAGATGATTCCACAGTCGAGCCGCATGGACACTATATGAGTTAGAGAAGAAATAGGAATTGTGGATGGGTATTAAGAGAGTGCCTTGAGAATTAGAACTTTTTTTTTTAGTGTTTGGATTTTTTTTTTTTTATTGAGTCATAAAGTACAAGATTCAGATAGGTAATCAGCGATTCGGATAGTCGGAGTTTGGATAATTGGAGTTCTACTGTATTTAATTACTTAGGTTTTGTTAGCAGAACATCTAGTGACTTTACTAATATGTTCACAGTCAAAGCACTATATTGCTCACTTGTTCATCCTCTTTTAGAGTATGCCTCCGTGATCTGGTCTACCTTCTATGTAGGCTAAATAAATCATATCGAATCGGTACATCGTCTGCTAAAAAAAGTTACATGGATGATTGGCCTCGAGAGGGGAGACTATACTTACGGAGAAATGGAGTCAATGTTCAGAATCTCAAGTCTTCAAGAAGAGAGAAATAACATTGACTCCGTATTCATATTTAACTTGCTAAAAGGCTTATTTGATGTACCATTGATACTGGAACAAGTGGCATTCACTGTTCTGATCCGCTGGTTGCTAAATAATAATATGCTTTTCATTGATGAGCACAGCACAAACTATGGCTTGCATGCACTAATGTCACGATTATGTCGCATTATAAACGCGAGACAGAATTACAACTGTTTTGGTGTAAGATTTTCTAGATTTTAACAGTCACTAAGATAGACCAGATCTTGTCTCAAGGCAGTAGTTTTTTTTTTGTGTCCTAGCTTTAATTTTTTTTAGCTGTATTTTATTTCAGTTGTGCCTGTATATATTATGAAGATATTACCGTTGTTAAATGGACTGAATAAGTCTGTAAATAAATAAATAATTTCCCTAGGCAGTGAAATCCAGCCTGTCTACAAACATTTGGCCGTACTCAAAACACTAACCTTGATCATTTGAAAATTCTGTAGATGTAATGAAACAATGTTTCTAGAAGGAGGTGGAGGGGTAAAGAGCTTCTCGCTCAGTGGCAGCGCTGCCTCTCAGCTGTCTCAGTCTGTTAGAGAGAGACTGATGATGGGCAGTCAGAGTCTTCCTAAACCAGGATCACATGACTTCGCTGTCCTCTTCCAACACCACAGGTAATATTTTTGTCTCTCACTTTCATCATTTTCCCATCCGCACCCAGTGATGGAATAATACTTTTATTTCAGGGAGATTTTTGGATTTAATTTTTTATATCAGATAAAAGAAAGAAAACGGGCTTTCGTTTAGGAGAACTTAATATGTTCATCCAGGACATTGCATACTCTCGGGGCCACAAAATATAAATTTCGTACGTTGTTATTAAATAATTAAAAAACCAATTAACAAAATACTACATGAATAAAAGTTTTTATACCTGCGCTACCGATCTGCAAAATTTTTTCTCCTATTTTCACCAGTCTGCAGGCTTAAAATGGTTGGGAGACGCTGATGTAAAGCATGGTAGGCAAACACGCCAACCACTTCACTACCTACATGTAACAGATGATTGATAAACTATGCATTTAGTGTGCCAACGCAGTGCCTTATGCACCATCGGGTGCAAACAGGGGTATGACAATGATTAAACGCACTGAACGTATATTGCAAAAGTCATGTATGTATATAGATACTTGTTATTGTATTTATGCGTATAAGTGGCTGTGGTCTTCATTTGAATCAATTGATTTGTCAATTACATTGTGGGTATTAAAACTATTTTTATCTGCCAATCTTCTTAACAATACTTTCAATTATCTTAATGCAGTGTGAAACTGTCTGCTCTTAAGCTAAGAGCATGTCAAAACTATTTATCTTTTCGTTAAATAATTGTTGAGTTTTGTGACTTGTACAAAATATAATGAAAAAGTTTAATGGGTGAGAAAAAATACATTTGTGTAATACTTACAACTAATGTAGTTTGCTGAGAGTAATGATTCGCTCTGTTTAAATAGAAGTCTTTTGGCTCTATTTATTTATTTTATTTACTTAAAGACAGTTTATTACACATTATTTGAGACATAAGTCCCAACTCCATGGGACTAAAAGTCCTGTGTTGAGTTGGGATGAGCAATTAGTTGACACAGACACATGAGAATATCATCACAAATATTTTATACGATCAGAAACACAACAATAATTATAATAGTATAATAAACAAATATATGGCACATCAATTGGTAAACAGTAAACTCAAACATTCGGAAAATCATCAAGGAGTTTCCCACTCAAAACCCTTTGGGAAAAAAAGCAGCTTTTGTTTTTATCCCCCAATATCCAGAATGTAGTCAATTCATCACACAACTTAGAATTCTCGAGGTTAGATCTTCCGGCTTTTCTTAGATCTCTTTGCCACTAAAACAGAGTGAGATGAAGATGGGTTGGCATGGTTTAGCTCTAAATATTATATGTTTAAGAATACATTGTATACCATTAATCTATTTCCCTTGTTTGTCTTTGTCCTTGTCATAGTTTTATGTTCTAATTATTCAGATTCTTGTACATATCGTCATAATCGTAGAACAACGAGGCATGTGATTTTCTTTAACTTTACATGACAGCAGTTTAAAATAATTTTGAACACATTATGTCACAGCTTGATAAGTACAAAATTATATCATTTGATCATAGAATTAAGAATAGTCCAGAAACCGCATACGCACATCAAACAGAAGGCGAATCAACTACTCATAAATGAGTAGGTTTACCTTTTGACACATTAGTTTCTTTGTAGACGTCGCTCAGTACGCAACTCCTGATTCACATTTAACCATGCCGTGTTGTGTCCTTTAAAAGTGTAAAAATACTGCTAGGATCTTAAAGAAACAGGATGCAATCACATTTCATGTGCAATTATCAAATGAATGTGTTTGTCACAAATGTATAACTTAAAAATTTAATTATTTTTCCATCTGTCAGATTGTCGAAGAAACAAAATGAAAATTTCGTTAGTGTTGCCAGAGTAGTAATAATTTTTACCCTACTTTGCTCATATAATCAGAGAAATAATGAAAATTGAACCTCGGATTAAACAACGCCGTGGTGGACATTACGCCGACATTATCTTTAAAACATAAAATATTATTTAACATGATATAAAAATATCAGTTTTATGTAAAATAAAATTTGTTTTATATTTTAAGTTCAAAGTTCATTAATTCAATTACTCTTATTAAATGACCCTTTACTTATCTACTCTGTTGCGTCAATCAATGTTTCCGAGTGCACAATAAAATTTTAAAAAATTAACAAATTGTTTTTTTACCTTACATTTGTGTTATGGTTATATTCTTCGCAATCTGGCAATATTACTCGGTGACTTCAAGTATGCGCGCGGCGAAAATGTGTCTAAGTGGGGGAATTATTGGACACAGTCCGATGTATTTAAATATGATTCTACGCTCCTTCTAGACTATTCTTAATTCTATGCATTTGATACTAGTTTGAGTTATATATATTATATATTTTTCAAACCTGGAGTATAAAGCCTTTATATAACCTTTTCAAGATCAAATGTAAAAGAAAGTCAATATCGCATTTTTCGCACATCCGTTGTTCTACGATCATGAAGATATGTTCCTTCATATTACAGTTGGAATTGGCTTAGGCCGTATGTATTATAAATAAACAAATAAAATAATTAACAAATTACAACAGGGATGGAGAATACCTTAAATAAGGGAATGTGGAAGTCAAGGCATTTACAGGGCTTATGACCTGTCATTGGCTGGTTTAAGTGGCCACTTTACACACTGTGTAACATTCACCATTTTGCCTATGTTTGAACATCCATATTTCTTCAATTCTTCCATCTGTTGATTTTAGTGAAGTTAAAGAGCTGAAACCTTTATTGTTGTGAAGAGATTCATCTGACTGAATTATTTCACATACTAGGCAACGCCTGAAAACAATTTTTCAATTTTCAGTCAGAATTATTCTCTAAGTCTATGAACATTTGGACAAACTCAAATATTGTAAATAAAATAATGCTTTATTTTTCATTTAATTTGCAGAGTCACTCCCAGAGGAGGAATGAAAATAAGCGATGGTAGTCTGTCTGATACGCAAACTTATTCTGATGTCAAATCAGACTACGGCAGTCCTTACACTTCATGGTTGAGGCACAGGTATTTTTATATCTTTTATACTGATAATCCTAATCTCTTTCGTTGCATTTTTACTTTCTATGTTGAGCATATGAACTGTTAACTTTAATAAACTTTCGTATTCCACATAGACCAACAGGACTTAATTTTTTGTTTTACAGTCATCATCATGGTACTAATTATTCATTGAATTCACCGATTATTCGCATGCAGCGACTTGCAAATCGATACAGCGATGATTAAGATTTATTTTACACCACGCCGCTGATGATCAAGTCCTGTGTTTTGAATAAGAATTAACAATTAAAAATTCGAATAATGATTACTTCATCACTTTTGTTTTAACTCTTTCTTTTTTATTTTATTTTATTTGACACTTTATATACATATACAATAAATATACATATAAGGGCGGGCATATTGCCTTAAGGCAATTTCTTCCTACCTACCCAAACCTTTCAGTTTGAGAAAATTACAAATACACGGACATATTGAATCTTACAATTTTATACAAAAATGAAAAACAAAGATTAAAAAAGTAAAAAATTTATATTTTAAAAAAATTAACAGTATACAAGGAAGAGTGGAAAGGGGGTGGGAAGGAAAGAAAAAGGATAAAGGAACAATTTAAATTTTAAGAAAGTGACATTTCAATCTTGACTTAAATATAAATAAAGACTCTTTACTCTTGTGTGTATAATTATTTTTTAAATTAATTATTGTTTGATATTGATATTTATATAAACCATAAAGTAAACTTTTTAACTTTCCTTTTAAAGCACTTTCTTTTTTTTTCTTCTCTTCCTCTTTTTTAAAAACTGCTATTTTCTTTTATTTGCCTTTCTTTTATAAAGGTAAATATTTAGATTTGTTACAGATGCAATATTTCTTTTTTATATATAAATACTGTTTACCATTGTATACTTTTCTCGATCTTTTTTAATATTATGTTATTTTTTGTTGTATTCTTTTCACTTGTTTTATTGTAATTATGTGAGTTCATGGAATTGAATTGAATTGAAATTGAAAACCGTAAATAAATATAAAAAAATATGGCCACGACCACTAGCCTTTGTAAAAGAGGCAAACAGGACTGATTGGTGTGGAAAATGAAGAAAAAACAAAAGTAAAATATGGTTATTGTTTTGATCACTTTTAGCAACATTTACAAAAATTTAGTTCACTTCTCTAATTTTTAGAAATATGTGCACCTAAATCGTAAATAAATACTCTTTGACTTTTTAACTCTTAAAAGACAGTTAAAAAAGCCCTCTGCAAACAGTGTTGTAATGTCATTTTATATTAAGTAAAAGATCAGATATTTTAAAATATAGGTATTTAAAAATAAAACATTAAAATACATTATGTACTATTTAATTATTTGTTTACAATAATGAAAAAAATCAGTCATTTTATTTAGGCCTGTTTTATTAAAATACGACTTCATTATTTACAAAAATTAGAGAGATGTGAGAATATTACAAGCAAACTTAGGAATCTCCAACAAAAATGGAAAATTAGTTATTGATGCCAAAATAAACTATACATAAAAATTTACCTATCTAAATAATAGCGTAATTCAAAACCGTCTCTAAATCTTGCAAAAACAGATTTCAATTATACTACTTGACACCGCAAACTTAGCATTCTTCATTGAGATGGTGAAGCGTAATTAGAAATCAATGGAGATTTCCAAATTTCCTTCTAATACCCTTATATAAAAGCCACACGTGAGTTTATAATTTCTCAATGAGTCGTTCCTTATCATGGCCCCGAATCGTTAAGAACACATGACGATAAGAACCTTTAAAAAAGTTACAATTTAATAAATAAAGAAAATGCGTTGTGTTTTTTTTAGCAATACGTATTCTGCTACCGGCCGCCTGTCTGAGTGTGACTCTATGGAGTCTCTTCAGAGCCTTCAGCCCGGTGGGACGAGCAGGGCACCTCCGAGACTTCTTCATCAACCAGCTCCAACTCGGCTAAATAGGAGTAATAGCATCAGGTACACAAACCATTTTATGTCCACTTAAATTCCTAAAAAAAGTACAAAATATTATAATCTATTAAGCCTTTTTTATTATCAGTGAAAATTTTAAATGCCGAAATAAACAAAGCATAAATGAAATAATATTGTAATCATTATCATTATTTTGGATAGTTAACTTTGTAAAAATAAGTATTGCGAAAACCCATGTACTACGTAACACTTTGTGCCTTGCTGCTCAAAATCCCCCGACTCTGTCACACCAAGTCATCAAAAGGGCCAAGTGTTTCAAATACCTGGGAGTATACTTGTACCTCAGAGGCAGACGGATGCAAATCCAAACGTCAAATATTCAACAAAAGCCTAAAGAATCCACTTTCTAATTATTTATAGCATTAATTTGTATTTTCAGTATCTTAATACATTGGTTTTTTCATTATAAAACTTACATTTCGTCAAAATCAATGGACATGATCATAAACTTTTCCGAAACTGTTTATAAAGACTTGAGTCTTTCTTCAGTTTCGCATATCAATATCAATTTTTTTAAACTAACTAAGCGAAAATTTAATATTTCTTTACAATCAAACCGCGGAAATAACAAAACAAAGAAACTTCAAAAACTTTCATTGTACCCCTCACTGCAGTATTGTCAATTTGTGATCAATTAAATACACATGGTCAGCACAATCACCTTTTTTCTAATTTCCCAGTATGACAGTGAAGGAATAGAGTGTTAGTTCCAAATTGAGACCGCGGCCGCACGCTCCAGATCCCGCCTCGGAAAGGAAGAAGAACGTAGTAATACAAACAAATCAATCAACGACACAAAACCCAAATACATATAGGAAACATTAGAATAATTTTCCCTATACAACATGCACTCAAGCAACAGAAGAAAACTGGATAAGAAAATCGAAATGTAATTTCATCGAATTCCAGATTTGCATCCGTCTGCCTCTGAGGTACAGATATTATGTTTTATGAATGCCGGCACTTAATGAACAGCCTAGCCGCGTAATTGAGTGGCTGATTTAAATATTACATAATATTTTTATGGAACAAGATGCTCGTGTTTAGAGAGGGAGTTTGTTTTAGAATTTTTATTATAACATTATATGAGTACCTGCTTTCTTTTATAATTTATAAAACATTGTTGATTTGTCATTCGTCTTTAATTTTTACATATTATATTTACATACAATAAATTGCCAATATCTTCCACCAAGAATTTTCATTGGCAATTTCGAAAGTTTTAAATTGAATATTGTTTGAATTATTAGCTATCTCAGGGACCGGACCTTTCCAAGGTATAATTTATGATAATGGCGACACCTTGCTATGTTATTCATATTTTCGCATGAATGTTTTTCTGATTTTGTCCAGCTTCTGTGTTTTTCAATTTTGCTCACTTTCTTACACCAATTATGATTTACACACTGCTCTAAACTTACATGCAAAATATAGTACTGTTAATGAGGAAGTTCAGTGCTATGGGAAATTAGATATAAAAAAAACAGCTTTGCATCACAGGTTCATGTGGCCACGTGGTTACAATAACCACTTTTTTATACTTTTAAATGTCAAAAACACTCACCGTCTTGTACTCGTGACATCGCGGGCTGTGTAACTTTAAAGTTTCGGAGGGGATTTTCAAAACTTTAAAAAATCATGGAGATGTTAATACGATACATAAAAATTAATTATTTTTCTTGGCAAAGTTTGATAGTCTATTGACAAATAAATAAAAAAACTATAAACCTATCAACCTCCTCATTGTATTCCAGTTGTACTGCAGAAACAATCAAGGCGACCTCCTTAGTGAAGTGGTTAAGACGCTTGTCTCACAAATGGAAGGTTCCGGGTTCGATTCCTGGTGCAAACACAAAAATTAAAATATGATTTTTCTAAAAAAAAAAGGAAAAAGTAAAAGAATACTGGCACTAAAATTATGCATTTACAAAGTCTCTTCATACTGATGATTTTTTTTTTTTTTTTGTTTTTTTTACAATATACATAAGAGGTAAAACAAAGTATTAAAAAAATAAAGGATAATTACATAGCAATGAAATACATATTAATAGTAAAAATAGTAAAGCAAAAACAAAAGGCTATTTTAATTCATAAGATTTATCAAATAACAAACACTTTTTGCAATATTTTATGTTTTCTTATTTTCAAGACATTTATATACAAAACTTTCATTTTTTAGTAAATTTACTCAATGAAACACAAATTGGATTTGAATAAGTTCTCGCTGATTCCCGACAAATGGTGTTATATTAGCCTTTTTACATCGGGCAATACTACAGCCAACTTCATTGTGAAGCTGCATCATTATTGTTTTTTTTTTTTACACCACAACAGGCCTTGAGGCCCAATTACAGTGGTAAATTACAGCACAGTGCATCTATGCTTGTAAAAAATCACATTTAATTTTTGTATTCTCATCAGAAATTGAACCCGGAACCTTGCGTGTGTGAACTAAGTATCTTAACCACTATACCACGGAAGCCGCCAGTATTAGGCTTGAAATGACAGTATACGATATTCCGCCGAAGTGTAAACAATACATTTTTTCATAGCGTTAAAAATGTCAAATTTCATGCTAAAAAAAGAGTATTTGCGACAAACTTTACTGCATTATCTGCAGCTTAAACACATAGAATTCTTGTGGAGAATTACGGCGACCATCACTGTTGAAAACAACATGCTGAGATTGGTGTTGACGCCCCTAAAAAATATTGGTTTTGATGTTGAAGATAAAAATCACTCTGAAAAAGTTTGAAAACCAAGAATTGGAAGCATTATTCGATGAAGACCCGTGTCAGATGCAAAACGAAGTTGAAACAGAGGCATTTGGAGTTGATCACATAACAGTTGTTAAAAGTTTAAAAGCATTACCAAATCCGGAGTCCCTATTTTAAAAAAGACATAGATTTGTTGGAGAAAGTCCAGAGAAGAGCAACTAAAATGATAGTTTCTTTAAGAAATAAATCATACGAGGACCGCTTAAGGGAGCTCGGGTTAAGTTCACTGGAAGAGCGGAGGCAGCGTGGTGACTTCACTGAGCAATATAATGTACCCAAGTTGAAATCAATGTTCACTATGAATGAAAACCGCTATCTCAGAGGTCATTCATTGAAACTCAACACTACCTCCTTCTCATCCAACCCCAGGAAGAACTTCCTGACAAACCGAGTTGTGGAGAAATGGAATGGCCTTCCTGAGAAAGTGATTGGTGGTAGTTCAGTTAATGTGTTCAAAAACCGCTTAGATGTACGCATCAATTTATAATGTACACTTGATATACACGCATAGTGTATTATTAAAAATAATAATAATTAGGAATTATTCAAAAGCTAGGAAATTGGGTGCCGTACGAATTAAAACCGAGAGACGTCAAACAAAAAACGTTGAGAACTTATTCGAGTCCTCAATATGTATTTCTAAATTTGTTCATTTGACAATTAGTAAAACCACTTAAATTCATTTACAGTATACATGCTAGTCTTCCTATTCAATATCTACTATTCATAATAGTCAGCCTCTAGTAGTCAGCGCGTTTGCCTACCATGCAAGAGGTCTCGGGTTCGATTCCCGACATGGAAAATGCTTTCCCTCTCCGTTGCAACATATTTAAATCTAAATAACTCCCAAGGGAGGAAATCCAGCCTGTCTACAAACTTTGGAAATACTCAAACATTGTTGAATTTTGGTGAGATTAAAACTTCACATTTCCGCAGGCTGGATCAAAACGATCGGATGGGGGTTGTCCGCTTAGGATTTAAAAAATGTTGATGAGTCATTCATATTTAGATTTATCTTTGAAAATTATTACATTTTAAAAGAAAATCCCAGCTCTCATAAAGATACTAATTAAAATATGACTCTGTTTGAGAATGGCTACTTTTAAATAAGCGTAATATTATGTGTCATAAAGCCATCAAGTGATTAAATCGTAAAACTAGAATAATGTTTATTTTTTTTTTTTAGTTATGACTCTTTTATCAAAGGTATGGTATGTATTAAAAACACTGCTTGGATCATTAAAAAATATTATGTTTTAGCCTTAAACTCACACAAAATATGTTATTTCTGCTTTTGTCTCGTGAATTTAATAGACACAATGCTTTTATGACACTTGTATGAGAATCGAACACACAGTACAATGTTTAGATTATGGTTTGAAATTCAACTCTTGCAGAGTCCAGGGCCATGCTTTATCGAAATATTCTTAAAACAGGTGTTGCAATGGTTAGCATGTGAAGTAAATTTATAAATTTAATGATAAAATGATTACATGTATAAATAACATGTAAGTTAACACTTAATATTGTAAAGTAATGCACAGCCCTGGCAGTCTTAATTCTGAGAGCTGCCTTAACACATGGTCATAAAAATACCATTTGAAAATAGCACAGATGTATTGTCATCTCTTTTAGTTACATTCAATAAACGACAATTTCACATTCTTTCAGTGAGATAAAAGGAGATAGAATTATTCCCGGATGTCGTCTGACTGAAAATGTTCTCCATCCCTGTTGTAATTTGTTAATCTTAATGACTCCCTGGGGGATGAAATCCAGTCTTTTGCCTAAAAACATTTGGACAAACTCAAAATGTTGTAAATAATTTTAAATTTAAAATACAACAAAAAGCTGCATTAAATTTCTTAGATTTTCACGACTGTTAAGACGCAAAATGGGCTTTTCTGGGAACTATGCCTTATGTTATTTGCACTCTTTTCTGACATTTTGTGATCACACTACAGCATCCACCATCAGCTTTGTTATAATTTGTGTTGATTACATGTCACATCGTGCACTTTGGATTTGTACTGTATCGCAGTCGTTGCTTGTTAATCTAAATTCTGTGTCATTTCACAGTCTTCGCTTTATGTCATTTTTATGTTGTTATGATCTACTACTTCTTGTGTATATTGTGTGTGGCTCTGGCTTCAACATTTAACTTTATTATGTTTATTTTATTTACAGATCTACAAAATCAGAGAAGTTATATCCATCAATGCTTCAAAGGTCTTCGGAGGGAGAATACGAGCCATATTATTGCATTCCTGTCAACTATGGTGATGGACAAGGTATGCAATTATTTAAATAAATTATCAAATTACTCTTTCACACACCTTTTTTAATATCTCCATATCTTGTTTGTTTCCTAAAAATGTCTTTAATTCTTTAACTTCTTTCTCTATCTTTCCCATTTTTTCTACACACCGCAAATTTCACTCTGAAAAGAACTCCCTCCTGCAAAGGTAGCCGAAACGTTGATCACCCAAAAAAGACCATGCATATTGGGTCTTAGTCATTCGGCAGCGTATTAAATATTTTAGAAATTATGTAATCTAAATATTTCCCATCACAATAGACCTTCACAGGTCGGAGTGATGTCAGGAGCTTGTAAAGCATTGACCCCCACCTCTAAGAATCTGATGTTTTCTGTGTACATTTATTTTTTTAATTTTAATTTCAATTAGACCATAAACAGATATGTAAGTCTTGTTGATTAGAAAATTTTTCCTGTAGTGTTTGGTGTAGTTAGTCTCTACCCCTAGTGTCCCGCCCTGATCCTGTTGTGTCGCCCCCAGGTATCGAGTACGGAGCCTCCGAGCCCCCGTCCCCCAGCCCCCGCTCTGCCCCCTCCCCGCACCACCAAGTCCTCCCGCCACACCAACTCGTGCTGCCCTCGCAGCACCACTCTGCCAGACACTCCCATTACAAGAAGAATGATGACGGTAACTATTCATTTATTTATTTTACACGATAAACAGTAACAGTAGAACTCCGTTTATCCGGACTCTAGTCATAAGGAAATGAAAAATATGGAGAATTTATAGCAGCAAATAAAAAGGGCGCTTCTCTTAAATGAGTTTCTTTGTCAGAGCAATTAACTTTTGCTTGACATGTTTAAATAAGTTATTCACTTTTAACAAGAGAAGAATACGTCTTTTGTCAAATATTTTGAGAAACATGAACTGCCGAGCTGGTGTGCCTTGAGCCGGCGCGTGCTACCATACAAGGCACAGTACCGCAGCACGGTGCCGTGTTACGGCGCGGCAGTGATGTGTCAGACCCCAACATTTAGTAAGCTGCTGGCCAGACTATCGATGTGGTTACCAAGACTTTTTTTTTTTTTTTAATATATTTGAACCCCTGTATTTAGCAGCCTTACGTGTCATGTACAAGGCTAAGGTACTACGAAAAAATCGTTTTTGTTTATCTTAGAAATGGGGTATTCGATCACTGATTTTGATTTATTACCTTTATGAGTCCAATCACCATTGTTGCAAAGTCCAAGAACAATGGCGCGTGATAACTACTTTTAACGACAGTGTGGATATCTGTCAAAGATATCCCATCTTTCCTACATTCTGCTTCAAGATTATGGCGTTGTAACCTGAAAAATGGGCACTGAAATAACAGATGTTCGATACTCTGTGAAGAAATATCATCGCATGGATAATAGTCATCATTCCTTAATTAAAACCTATATAGGTAACTTCTCATAGCTCCGTGTCCGGTAAAAATTTGGGTCGTTTCAAAAGCACTTTGGTGATGACGACGGAAGTTTGCTGCAGCCAGCGTTAGGTTTACTGTAAAAGAAGCGCGGTAATGATCCTTCCAACGCTGCTGCGTATTTTGTTTTATACAGCGTTTAGCAAAGCTAAGAGGAAATTCTGAGAAAACAGGTGCCGTTCTTTTACAAGTTGCGGCTCTTGCTCGTTCATCTGCTCTCTCATTTCCTACGATACCAGCATGTCCTCTTATCCAGCATATTAGAATAACCAAGACTTTGCTGGTACACCGCACTAAATTTTCTTGTCTGGTCTTGCAAAAAGCATTGTAAAATTACAATATTAAAGTGACTCGCTGTTCCAAATAATAAAAATAAACATGACAGTACGAATAAAACAAATTGATTGATGTTATTTCTACAGCGCATGGTTCCACTGCCAGTCTGGTCTCCACTGCTTCGTCTCTCCATAGTTCAGCTGAGGAAAGACAGGCTCACGAGGCCAGGAAACTAAGGAGGGAACTGACCGACGCCAAAGAGAAAGTGCACACCCTCACCACGCAGTTGACTACCAATGTAAGTGTTGCATGCTTAAGCCTATCATTACTGATCAATGTAGAATTAGACCATTGACTGATTGTACGTAACCTTCGACCGAAGCTGATCCAAAGGTTCAATACATCATTCTTTCAAATCTTGGAACAGTAAGTAAAAAATGTGCATACCAACCTCAGAGTAATAATGCGAGGTGTACGCGTTATACTCCGAGATACTAACGCACATACTGTTATTTTCTTTAATGCTTTAGTGTGTATAACTATAATTGTAAATAAGAGTATTTATTTATTCATTTCAAATTAATTTAACATACAGGTCACATAATCACCAACTTATTAATAATCAACATAGGGAAAAAAAATCTAGTAAATTAAATGAAATAATGACATATTACAGTGAAACCTCTATCTATCTTTTTTAAAGGGACTTGTTGAAATAAACTATGAATGCGGGAAAACAGTGGATGCGGGAATAAGAGGTCAATACACGAGGAGATAAGATCGGCTATAGATACCGCCCTGGCAATCTGCATTACCATTGGCAGATTCAAATTCTAAAAAGGATACAAGTTTCGGGTGTAAATAAATGTATTTAAATAAAATAAGAAAGCAGAACAAAAACAAAAAAAATATTAAAGTTTATTGTATTGGAAATAATCTTTCATCGGCATTTGTTTTTTTCCTGTTTTATTCCCGTAATTCAACATTATATTTTCGGCTTTGCAAATAATATTTTTTTCGGCATCAGTTATTGAATATGAGTAGTAGAATGTTTTTAATCTTTCGAAGATAGTGCATGCTTCTGAAAATGAAGGTACAGGCGGCGGCTCTTCTTCATCTTTATCGACCTCTTCAGCTGTCTCCTTCAACCTTGCGTCACACGAGCTTTCGATAGTTTCTATCCCACACGTTGGGATATTGTCGTCAAATGTAACAAAATTGTTGAAGTTTTTCTGTGTATCAAGTCTTAGCCGATCATCTTCAGAAACCTTAACTTGTTCTAATTGTCATTATATCTCTATTTTTCTTTCGAACGTTCTGCGCATTAGAACATACCCAAAATATTAAAATATGTCAAATACGCATCGTAATTCAAACGATGAATGCGGTAAAATGGTAGATAGAGAAACGATCGATGCGATCAATTTTTGTATGTTTTATACAAAATTATTTCGGAGTTGGAAGAACTAAACGACACATCCGGGAAAATGATTATTCGAGGAACGATGGATAGAGGTTTCACTGTATATGATCATATGATGGTATTTACAATAACAATATTAGGAAAAACAGTATTTAAAAAAAATGTTAAATACATCCAGGAAAAAATAAAATGATAGAAATTATACACATGTAAACAAACATAATCCTGAATCAACATAATAAATTAATATGAAATTGAAATAATTAGAATAAAATAGCGTTCAAAATATCAAAATATTAAAATAGCACTAATTTATTATTTTAATTGGTTAGTTTATTTTTAAGCCTTGACCATAGAATTAGAATATACCAGAACGCGTGTAGAACCAATACATCGTACTGTGTCTCAAAGTCCCCCCTCTATCCGAAATCCCGCCTGCGCGCATGCGTGAAGTGGCCCCGTAATGTTGCCAGACCGTAAACAATATACACAAATATAAGATAATTTTGCGTATGTTATGTTATATTTTACAACAAAAAATATTTTACTGATTGGACTATAAAAAAATAGGCACTTTTATCAGGCAAACGTAAAAAAATTATTAAATGATCATTTAGTAATCAAGTACATTAATACCGTTTAATATTACACTAAGGCTTATTGATAGAAAGCCGGGTAAAAAATTAGACTACCCTGGCAATACCAACAAAATTTCCACGTGCTTTTACTTAACAATTTGACAGATGGTGAAATAATCGAATTCTTTAATAATATTACTTGTGAATTCGCTTCTTACACGTTAAATATGAATGCGAGCAGTATTTTGACACTTGCAAACGAAACTACACGCCATAATTTAAATTAAATTAGTAGTTGCGTACTAAGCGACGTCTACACAGTAGCCGGAACGTAAAATTACTCATTTGTGAGTAGTTTAGTCGGATTCAGTTTGATGCGCGTACGCGGTTTCTGGACTATTTTAATTCTATGGCCTTGACAATGGAACAGTCATGTTCTGAAACCGGTCGGCAAATTACATTTATTTGGTGATTTTACTCAAAGATATTACGTAGTTATATTATTTACCGTATTTTTCAGACTATAAGATGCGCTTTTTGACTCCAAAAAATCAACCAAAAATTGGGGTGCGTCTTATCTTCCAAAACAATATTTTAATTGATAGAGAAGTTTGGCGTGTGTCTTAATTCGATACGTTTTAACATCCACAAAATACGTTTATTTTTTTTTATTTTATTTATTGGGGATATCAACAGTAATACATGTAACAAAAATACAACAAATAAAATATACAGAGAATAAAACCAATGACAGAAATCCACAGAAATACACGTACAATACTTACTAGTGTGTTTGTGTGAGTGTAAGTGTCAAGTGTCGAAAATATAAATATATTTAAAATATTAAGAATTAGAGATAAAATATAATAAAATAAAATAAAATAATATAAAATAAGACTTTATTATTGAAACTAAGTATAAGACATAATATAAATAAATAAATATAATAAAATTAATAAAAATAAATAAATTCCTAAGTTTTGGGTCTAAAACTCTATCGTGCACTGCCAGTCTTATATTTTATTCTTATAATATGATTTTTACAATAATTTATTTTTAAAATATGGTTGCCATAGAATTAAGAATAGTCCAGAAGGAGCGTAGAATCATATTCGAATGCATCGGAGTGCGTCCAATAGTTCCCCCACTATGCCTCACTTTCGCCGCGCGCATTCGTGAGGCCGCCGCGTAATGTTGCACGATGGAAAAAAATATAATTATAACACAAATGTAAGGTAAAAAAAAGTAATCTGTTAATTTCTCTAAAATTTTATTGTGCACGCGGAAAAATTGATTGACCCAACAGATTAGATATGTAAAGGGTCATTTAATAAGAGTTATTAAATTAATGAACTTTAAACTTAACATATAAAACAATTTTTTTTTTTACATAAAACAGATATTTTTATATCATGTTGAATAATATTTGATGTTTTAAAGGTAATGTCGATCAAATGTCCACGGTAGAGTTATTTAATCCGAGATCCAAGATGAGCAAAGTAGGCTAAAAAAAATTACTACTCGGGCAACACTAACGAAATGTTCATTTTGTTTCTTCGACAATCTGACAGATGGTAAAATAATTAAATTTTTAAGTAATGCATTTGTTACATACACATTCATTTGCTAATTACACATGAAATGTTATTGCATCCTGTTTCTTTAAGATCCTAGCAGTATTTTTACACTTTAAAAGGACACAACACGGCATAGTTGAAACTCATGTATGAGTAGTTTAGTCGCCTTCTGGACTATTCTTAATTTTATGATGGTTGTCCTCCACGTTTAATCAACGTTTACATTTATCTAACAAGTCTAACAATCTACATTTTTTGCTTAAGGGGGTTCCTCACATATATTTTATAAAAGATTTTCGGAAAACAAGTACTTACTGTATGTTGGTAGATGGTGTAATAAAGTATATGAGAAAAATTATTTATAAAATTGAAACACAGCAGTTTTCTGAAAAAATAATATTAATGTCGAAAATTTAAAACCACGTTTCCAAAATGAAAAAATGGGAATTGACGAATTTCTTATTTTAATAAATAAAACAAAAAAAAAACACGTGATGATTTTGTTTTTGACAGTTATTTAATGTATATCTAATTTAATTCATATTTTTATCAAAAAAGGAAAAAAAAAAAAAATTTTAACATCCGCAACACGCTATTTGCATTATTTTTTATAAAATTTGCTAATAACAATAAAAATAAAAATATAGCGGAGTATTAACGTAATATAAAGACTAATATTACTAAACGTCTTGCAGCTACAAAGTGCATGGAGTGATAAAATTCAAGCAACGAAAAACATGTTTTTTTTAATTCAGCAAAAATAAAATTATTTAACAATGTCACTTTATGACACATTAGCAATAGCAATTTGCCTCAAGCTTGTATTATGTTTGAAGTATCAAGAGTTTAAGCTTGACCCAAGTTTGAGATTGCAACTCTGTAAACTTGAAGCAAGTTTAAAGCAAACTTCCTAGTTACCATCCAACAAACTTGCATGATGTTTGTTTTTTTTTTTTAAAACAAACATCATGCAAGTTTGGATTTATTTAGCAAAAAATGCAAAAAATAACAAAAAAAAACAAAAAAACGAAACAAAAAAAACACAAACCAAAAAACACGAAGCTTCTTAAAAATATTAATATTAAATAAAATATCTTGTTATTATTACTCAGTATATTTATTTTGAATAAATAATAAAAATTACGGGCTATTTTTGCCAAGAAAGTCAGATGATGTGATGTCAGATGATGTGATGACAAATAATTCATGTCAATTGACTGGAGATCAGAGTCGGTGCATTATTTTGTCTCTCAACTCTGAAACAAATAAATAAAACTGTTTTATGGCTTACTAGCTTTTGGACTAGCGGGATTTCTCACGGTAAAAAGTATCCGATATTCAAATCAAAATTTGTTGCAACAAAGGGAAAACATTTTGCGAAGGAATATGGAAGTCTAGGTATTTACTGGGCTTATGTACTGTCATTGGCTGGTTGAAGTGGGCACTTTACAAACTGTGTAACATCAAGCGTTCTGCCTATGTTTAAACATCTTCATTTCCTCAACTCTTCTATCTGTTAACTTTTGTGTATAAGAGCCTCTGAGGTTAAAGTATTGGTTTATTATATCGATATATTATCAACAGCCTTTTCGTTCTGTAAATAAAACATAATTCAATCAATTCAATTCAATTCAATAATGGTATAATGTTTGTGATATTTAATAATGAATCAGTTTAAACTATTGTAAGCACTATGCAGTGGGTGAGATATTAATATCGTACTTACTTTTAAAGAACTCTTGACAAGACGGTTTTGTCGAGTGACAGTGCAACAAAAACTCATTTTTAATGTTTTTTCCTCAGTGGCATATAAATAGTTTATCCTTTAAACTGGGTATTAACACTTCGACAATATTAAAAGTTCTAAAATCGCCGGAAAAACGTCCAATGACAAATGCGTAATTAAAGAACCGCACATTTAAAATGACACGAAACCCACGGACAAAAAAGGTGAAATATATAATTTTTCTATGACTTTGATAGTATTGCCAATCCGAATGTTGTTTGGAATTAACCACTTTTTTAGATATTTGTCATGCACTAATTTAATTCGGTGGCCTCCGTGATGTAGTGGTTAAGACATTTGGCTCACACATGGAAGGTTCTGGGTTCGATTCCTGGTGAGAATCCAAAAATTAAATGTGATTTTCTTCAGGCTGGGCGTACCGTGCTGTAATTCACCACTGTAATTGGGCCTTACAGCCTGTTGTGGTGCCAAAAAAAAAACGGTCTTGTAGAAAAGTCCTGGGATTAAATATAACAGTTTAAACAAAAAAATGAATTCTCTCCATATTTTTATGTATATGGCAATGTGTTGATCATCACTATATGACTTTCGGATTCTGAAATACCATTCTTGACATAACAAGATTCCAGCAAGTTTTCTCAAAACTTGTCTCTTCAAATTTGTCATAACAATATTCCAGCAACTTTTTATAAAAACTTGTCGCGTCAAATTTTCCTTTTCAACCTTCCATCAATCTTAAATCAAGTTTGTACCAAGTTTCATTGCTATCTGGGGTATTATATCACTTTATGACATGTGTAGTGAGATGCATTATGTCACTTCATGACATGTGCAGTGCTATGTATTATGTAACTTTATTGATGTTTTTCAGTATATTTCTAAAACACAAACATGTCTTGAAATTTTTTTTTTACGTTTAAGATTAGAAAACATTCGATGAACTGTCAGAAAAGGTGGCAATTATCTTGTGTTCGATTTATAGAGATTTAAAAAAATATATATATATAAGTTTTACAATGTTTTGCTTGTCCAGCGCGGTAAATGTTGCATCCTCTATCGTGACCTTGGTCAATACATGTGAGATTGGTGTTGCCTTGTCGGTTACTTCAGAGACTTCTTTGCAAACATAGCCAAACTAGATTGACCTTAAAATTGTTTTATTTTTGGGTTAATTCTGAAAGTTTATATTTTTTGCCGCTAGATGACCAAATCGAGAAATTTTACGTATTTCAAGTATGTGCGTCTCCACCTTAAATACAAAAATCTAAAATAGCCTTAGAGTATATTATACATCTATATTCTGTAATATACATATGTAATATACATGTATATACTCTAAGAAAATTGATATTTTTTACATTTTGCACAAATGTCACGTTTGACGATTTTTTAGTTAAAATTCTATGTAGCCGCCATACGCTGTTTAATTCGCTAACCAATAGGATCGGCGCATTCCGGTCACGTGCGCCCTCCCGTTTGAATGTTCTAGAAACGTCAATACACTACAAACTACAAGATATCCTGCATTCTTTCCTATTCTATGCTGTCTTGTCTAATCTCTATTCTCGGTATGAGATAAATGCATTCCTGCCAACTTTCTTGCAATTATTTTACCCAGCCTTTACTCTTCCGAACAAATATGCCATTCATCCATCTTACCACCGCTTGGCGTCTATTCTGACAGATGATAAACAAGTCTATTGAGAAATAAACAAATAATTTTATTCTGAATAATTAGATAGATCATTTTTTAATATTGCAAACATTAAAAACATATTTATCCACAGCCGCGACCGTTTTGAATGCGTTAATTTTGACGCGCTTTTATAAAAAAAAAGCCGCAATCATAGAATTAAGAATAGTCCAGAAACCGCATACGCACATCAAACAGAAGGCGACTCAACTACTCATAAATGAGTAGGTTTACGTTTTGCACCATCAGTTTATTTGTAAACGTCGCTCAGTACGCAACTCCTGATTTGAATTCAACTATACCGTGTTGTGTCCTTTTAAAGTGTAGAAATACTGCTAGGATCTTAAAGAAACATGATGGCATCACATTTCATGTGTTCTCTCTACTTTCTCTAATTTTCTTCCCTCCTCTTTCACAGTAGAAGCTGCTCGATTGTGGAATAATCTACCCACTAATGTTAGAGACGCCCTTTTGAGCCCGAGAGATTGAAATGTCACATTTCGCATTTTAACCACGCTCGCGTTTACTCTGTTTTCAACCTTCCTTTGCTGGTTCCATGTTTCACATCCATACATAAGTGTTGGGACTAAAACTCCGTTGTGCACTGCCATGTACTTGTAATTTTCTCAAACTAAACGGTTTGAGTAAGCAGGAGGAAACTGCCTTAAGGCTATATGCCCGCCCTTATATGTAGGTATATAAATTGTACATGTGTATATATTTATATTTTTTATTTCCTTTTTTGAATACTATTAAAGTAAATAAAAATGCCTTGTAATATTTTATTTTCTCTTTCTCATGTTACACTAAAATATTATAACTGTCTATTTATTATAGGAGCAAAAATTCATAAACATTTCTTGTATACCCATTTTATCCATTTCTTGTATATTCAAAGAATTCAGAGTACTGAATATTATTCAACAGTATATATTGAGAACGGTAGTGGTTACACACATAAATAGAGACATTTACCCAAGCGTCAACCACAACCATAATACAAGATACTCTAATAGGGATCTGATACTAAGTGAAGGAGTCAACACTGTTCTGGCATCGAGACAACACTATTACGTAGGAAAAAAGGTCCATAACCTTTTGCCAGAATCGTAGAAAGACGGGAGTGTTGTCATGTTACGGAAGGTGTTGACCTCGCTCTTTAACGACATTGGTCGTAGGGAGTCAGAAAAGTTGATGCATGCCACGGATTGGAGAATCTTACTGGATGTCAAAAATAAAATACAAAAAATAAGGAATAATTAAAAAAATATATATTTATAGATGACAACCATGAAGTCTCGCATAAATAAATTGTCTATGTTTTTATGAATGTATGTATGTGTATGCGCATGGTTGTATGTACGTGTGTATATATGTGTGTATATATGTGTATGTCTGTATGTATATGAATCAAAATGTGTATCCGAATAAGTTTATATTTTGTTTGTCTGTGCTCTATATAAATTTGTTAACTTTTATACTATATTAAAATGTAATTGTCTAGCTTGGAACGGGGTATGTACCCTTGTTAGCTGGGCAAAGTGAACATGGAATTGTATTTTGATAAAGAGTGAGAATAAATAAATAAATAAATAAATATCCACGAACAGGCCATGCCTTTGTGGGATTTTTTAAAAAACTTTTTTTACTGATAATATGTATTTCATTGCTATGTAATTATCCTTTATTTTTTTAATACTCTGTTTTACCTTTTATGTATATTGCAAAAAAAACTTTAAAAAATATTTTTTTTAAAAATTCAAAAAGTGTAAAATAAATAGTTTCAAGGAAGTTTGCCGAACAATTTAATGGTCTTATTTTCATCGCGCCTAAGAAAACGTTGTATGTGTCTAATTTTCCGTGGGGCTTCATTGTAAACATCTCCGGATCTTACAAATTAAGCCAATGTTACGCGCGCTCTAATTTCGTAAGTACTATAATAATTTACTAAAACAATTCTTGTTTATGTCAAATTGGTTATAAACGCCATTGTTAGTTGAGACGATTGGCCAAAACCAATTATTATTTGCGTGATCCATAATGAACTTTATCGGTGCGTGAAGTGTGACATTATTATTTGTAAGTGACAGTTGGACGAACACCTTTTTTCGATTGGTTGACATTCAGTGATTTTTCAAATTAGAATAATTTATCTATCTTTATATCATAGAATTAAGAATAGTCCAGAAACCGCATACGCACATCAAACAGAAGTCGACTCAACTACTCATAAATTAGTAGGTTTACGTTTTGACCCATAAGTTTCTTTGTAGACGTCGCTCAGTACGCAACTCCTGACTCGAATTTAACCATGCCGTGCTGTGTCCTTTTAAAGTGTAGAAATACTGCTAGGATCTTAACGAAACAGGATGCAATCACATTTTATGTGTAATTATCAAATTAATGTGTTTGTCACAAATGCATTACGTAAAAATTGAATTATTTTTCCATCTGTCAGATTGTCGGAGAAACAAAATGGAAATTTCGTTAGTGTTGCCAGGGTAGTAAAATTGTTTTACCCTATTTTGCTCATTTAATAAAAGAACTAATGAAAATTAGACCTTGTATTAAACAACGCCGTGGGGGACATTTGAACGACATTATCTTTAAAACATCAAATATTATTTAACATTATATAAAAATATCCGTTTTGTGTGAAATAAAATTTGTTTTATATTTTAAGTTCAAAGTTCATAAATTCAATTACTCTGTGTGTAGGGGTAGGCAGAGAGGATAGAACGCCATAACACTCTATCTTGGCATACAGACCTCGCCTCCTCTACATTCATACATCTTCTCATGCACGCACGCCCATTATTCCTACTTTTGACATGTCCATCTTCAAGTATTTTATGGACTTGATCGTGCCATGTCTTTCTCGGTCTTCCTCGTTTTCTGCATCCATCAACATTTGCATCGTAGATCCTTTTAGCCGTTCTTTCGCTGTCCATTCGCTCTACATGTCCAAACCAACGCAGCACCCCTTTCTTGATTCTGTCAATAATGCATGTCTCAGCCTTACACACTTCACGGATCTCGACATTTGTGCACCTATCATACATCGTTTTACCACACATTCGCCTGAGGGATTGCATTTCGACAGCATTCAACCTACTTTCAGCATTATTTTTCCAATTCCATACTTCACTCCCATACATTAGAGTTGTAACTAGAACTCCGTTGTTCCTCAATTGTATTAATGCAATTTTATTTTTATGTAGGTATTAAATTTATTTAAGTGAAGCAAGCGTGCTGTAATGTATATTATTATAGTTGGATACTTTATATAGCGCAATTTTTGTAAAAATCACCTCAAGGGCGCTGTACAATAAATAAATATCCCAGCACGTTTTGCAGCTACAGAGCGCATGGACGATTGGGATTTTTGTTCCTCGTTTCCAAATATGATATATTTCAATTATAACTGATAGGAACTCAATTACCGCACGTCTTGCAGCTACAGAGCGCACATATACAGTAAATAATCTAACCCCCATTTACACTATGTTTTAGTTCTACAATAAAGTTTAATGATATTAAAAAAAATAAAATCATTTTTTAAAAGAGGAGTTAGATTATAACAAGTCTTGCAGCTTCTGAGCACATGGACTGTTGAAATTCTAGACCCCATTTGCAAAATTTAATTGTTGTTTATATTTTAATTGTAAGTATTGTGAATTGTGACTCCAGGAAAAAATACCGTATTATTTATTATATATTATCTACCAGGAGAATAGGTTTATAAAGATGTAAAGAAAAGGCGGAAACCGTCTGCCATTGTTAAATTATCTTTTGACAAAGTCAGCGTGACGTATCCTTGTGTGACGTCACGGTTATCAGGGTCGAACTCACATAAATAAATAACAGTCTAAAACTTTGCACAGTGCAATGGAAAATGTTAAAAACTCATTCGCATACAATGGTGCATAGGGCACTGCATTGGTACACGACATTAATATACATTTAATTGTGATATTCACAACACACACAACTCGAAAAAATCTGCATGTGTCTAAATATCGCTTCGAAAAATTTCAGCAAAAGGGTTCTTAAAAACACTCATCATCAGTGGCGCTACAGCCCGTCGTGGGCTCTGGCCTCCTCCAGAATATGTATCCATTCCTCCCTGCACCCAGCGGCTCTTCTCCAGTTCGTCAGGCCAATTGCTCTAATGTCACTTTCCACATCATCCAGCCATCTTAATTTTGTTCTGCTTCGTCTGCCTTCCGGAGTGGTAAAAATAATCTTTTTTGGGGTACGATTATCATTTATTCTGTGCACATGGCCCCACCATTGTAATCTTCTTATTTTTATGAATTATGCAATGTTGAGTTCGCCTACAGTGCCTCTAATTCATGACTAAGCCGTCTCCTCCACACTCCGTTTTGGTTGACAGCACCAAATATCTTCCTTAATATTTTTCTTTCAAATACTAATACCATGTTTTCATCTCTTTTAGTGATAACCCGGCAGTCGGCACCGTATACAATGACCGGTCTTAGAAGAGTTTTGTAAATAATGGTCTCAGTTTTTCTAGTAAGCAATTTGGATCCCAGATGTTTAAACAAGCCATAGTAACATCTGTTTGCTGCCGATAGCCGTGCTTAAATCTCGGCACTATAATTGTTATCATTGGGAATTTCAGTACTTAAATTTTTATTTTTTTATTTTATTTTATTTTATTTAGAAAACATACAGTCATACAAAATAAGTACTAAAAACAACAATTTTTTAACATAAAAAGACCAATTAAGTTTTCATAAATTAAAAAGATATAAACATTAAATGTGACAAAAAATAAAAAATAAATAAGAATTTTAAGTGAAAAAAGGATAATTGTTGACATTTGCGTTTTCCATGGAGGTAATAAATTAAAATAAATAAAAATACCGAATGCACACTCCGAGCCATCCACGCACACACATGAACGCACATATAAAACATACACAAACATATACATTACATGCGGCACATATACATAGCATAAACCACTCAAGATGTACATTCAGCAACTATCCCAAATAATCGACCCCATGAAGAAATTTTCTGTACAAAAAATAAAATAAAAATGTCTACATCAATACTGAGTCCGTTATAATTTCTACAGGTACGTCTAATGAATGAATTCGAGGTATAATTGTTTTTACAAGTTGGTACATAAAAAAGGGAATTTAATCTAGTATAGCGAAGAGGACAACGGAAACCAATATTTTGTAAAAGATACGGCGAATCAACTATGTTATTGAGAATTTTGAAAAGAAAAATTAAATCATATCTAAGGCGCCTTTTTTGTAGTGATTCTATATTAAAATTGATCAAAGATGCGCCGTAATCATTTTCAGTGTTACCAAAACGATATTCCAGGCTCCTTATAAATTTCTTTTGAATGTTTTCAATTTGATTAATATATACATTATATTGAGGGGACCATACTAATGAAGCGAATTCGAGTTGACTTCGCACATAAGTATAGTAAAGAAGTTTTAATGTATTTGGTGATGAGAATGGCTTGGAGATTCGTAAGATAAACCCTAGAAGTCTGTACGCCTTATCTACTATTATTAAATATTTAAAGGAGTTGACATTGTCTATGTGGTGTGACCTAACGTCCATTGCCTGCTGTGCATAGTTTATTTGTGACTTTATTACTAACATATATATAGTCTTAGATGTATTTATTTTAAGACTCATGTCACTTGCAGCCATCTCTAGATTTAAGAAATTACAATGAAAAAAGGTCTTGAAAACACTGCTCTCTCCTAATTTAATAAACTACCCGATGAACTTAAAAACAAATAGTTAAGTAAATCACAAAGTGTACCATTTAAAAATGTTATTTGAATAATTGTGATAGTGGTAGATTTTCATATAATTTATTTTTTTAAATTTAAATTTATTTCAACAGAGAGGGAAAACATTTTTGAGAAGGGAATATGGAAGTCTAGGCATTTACAGGGCTTATCACCCGTCATTGGCTGGTTTAAGTGGCCACTTTACAAACTGTGTAACATTCACCATTCTGCCCATGTTTGAACATCCACATTTCCTCAACTCTTCCATCTGTTGACTTTTGTGAAGTAAAAGAGCTGAAACCTTTATCACGGGGGTGAGATTCATCCGGCTGAACCAAATCCCCTACTAGGCAACGCCTGAAAACAATTTTCTAATTTTTATACTTCTTCTTTTACCAGGTAGTAATTCAACAATGTTTGATTATGTCCAAATGCTTGCAGACTGGCTGGATTTCCTCCCTAGGGAGTTGTTCATAATTAAATTTATTTCAACAGAGAGGGAAAACATTTTTGAGAAGGGAATATGGAAGTCTATGCATTTACAGAATGGTGAATGTTACACAGTGTGTAAAGTGGATACTTAAACCAGCCAATGACAGGTCATAAGCCCTGTAAATGCCTAGACTTTCATATTCCCTTCTCAAAAATGTTTTCCCTCTCTGTTGAAATACATTTAAATATGAACAACTCCCTAGGGAGGAAATCCAACCAGTCTGCAAGCATTTGGACATAATCAAACATTGTTGAACTACTACCTGGTAAAAGAGGAAGTATAAAAATTGGAAAATTGTTGACATAATCAAACATTGTTGTATTTTTTAAAATCCTAAATTTGTTTTTCGAAAACTCTTTTTCTGACATATTTTTAAAATTTATAATTTGAAAATGGAGTCAATCCTTAATGTCTCGGACTAGCGTCCCTTCCACAAATAATACCGTTTCCGTCGTAAGTTTTTGCTTTTTATAAAATAAAAAAATGTGAATAGACCCTATTCAATTTTTGTCTACTTGGCCTGGCCCTGTGTTTGGGCCAATAAAATCGACAAAAAATTAAAGGTTCGCCAGGTAAATTCCATTTTAGTATGTACCTGCAAAATTCTGTGACAAAAGTCATTTTTTATGTTACTTTTTTAAAAATTGAGTTAACGCTCGTTGCTTTTACGACAACCGTTTGAAAATGCATAAAATAATCCAGTTACTTTATGGGCCCATGAAAAATAAATATTGAGAGTCGATTTCGTCTCTTCTAAAGCATAACACCGATCACCTTGCATTCGTGTCAAAAATTATCGAGTTAACTACGGTTCTTGTACCAACACAGTGCCCTATGAACCACCAAGTTCAGGGCCTCAATTATGAAAGCATCATATGATCGAAACCAACCAATGAATGACCCCGAAGATTTAGTCCGCGTTCCTTACTTCATTGACTACAATCTGTATTGAATGCCGCAGCGAGACTTATTTACGGAATCTCCAAGTTTAGTCATATCACTCCACTACTTCGGGAACTACACTGGCTACGTTTTCCACAGAGGGTCGAATACAAACTATGTTGGCTTATGTATAAGTCACTGCACAACTCTGCTCCGGAATATCTAAGGGAACTATGCATTCCAGATGAACTAGCTGACAGGCGTCTATCAGCTACGTCTACGGCGAGAGGAAAAGTTATTATACCACTACGCAAACAGCGCACTAAATTTAGTGGACGCGCATTTGCGGTCGCAGGCCCTATGGCATGGAATGCTCTCCCAGCAGAGGTGCGAGGCTGTGAAAGTGAAGTGATGTTTCGGAAAAAACTTAAAACCCACTTGTTCTCTAAATCATTTGAATAAATCCGTAGCATGTGACAACAAAATAAATTGTTTTAATTAAATGACAAATTTAAAAGCTTCAATTAAATTAATTTAACAATAGATCACTATGTAAAGCGCCCTTGAGGTATTTTATTACAAAAATGGTGCTTTATAAGTTATCCATAATAATAATAATAATTAACAGTTCTCATTCATATTTTAAATAGGCTTCTGTGATAGAAAGTGCCTACTTCAAAGCGATTATAAACTCCAATAAATCCCAATTTAAGCAAAAAATGCTCGCTTGAACGTGATTTTTAAAAGACTTTTGGCACTTGCCAAGACGATATGCTTAATGATCGTCTGTATTTATTTACCGAGCGAGTACAAAGCCGGCTCCTTTATCGTCTCGATACGTACACTTCGGAAGATAGTAAAACAGACGGAAAAAATATAATAAATAGTTATTTTTTATAGTAGCAGCTTTCGTACGCCTAGATACTCTTAAATGTTAGTAGGGCAGAATCTAGCGACATTATTGTTTGCACTTAGCCGTTCGTTTCGGAAACTGACAGTTATGTCAGAATTTAATTCGACTTCAAAATTTACTTATTTCTTTTTTATATTTTGAATAGGCTTTTAAGAAGAAAAGTGCCAACCTCGCAACGATAAAAAAATTATTTAATTAGTAATTAAAGGAAAAATTGCTCGGAGGAACAAAATTTTCGTCACTTTTAATGCGTAGATAAACGAATCGAGGGGTTCTAGACTCGTCAGAAAAAACCGATGCAGGTACTTACATCAAGACATGAAGGTGGGGGGATCGGTAGTGTATCTTCGTAATCGGTTGGGAGAATTTTTAAAATTTTTTTAGTATTGAATTTTGTCCCCCCTCTCCTTCTTTATTCATAACAAATAAATGTGAAATCTGTAATTGGTCTTACTATTTAAAATTGTTTTCTTGTACCTCGATTTTGTTAAAAAGACTGAATGATTTCCATAATAAATAAATAAATAAATATGTCAATGGATGATGAATAAATCATTTGAATATAATATCCATTACGTATCATAATAGAGTAGATGTTTTATTTCTTTGAGATAATTTGACTCCAATATTCTTTTGTGTTTTACCTATATGAAGTATAGGTAGATCAATGGAGTTTTTTCATTCCATTCTTATTTTGAATTTCAAATCTGTTCACGTGGTTCAGCCGGGAGCAGCAAGCAACCAATGAGGCGTGTTTCCAATTTCAAATTGTCTTTGGCCCAGGGAACGTCAACAATTGGACGTCACATTGAAATGAATTCAATAATTTATTTTTTGTCTGTATTTATAACCCAGTTAGAGATTGACAGATAAGACACGAGGTTGCTGTTTATTGCGTATTTATTACATAACGAATAAGATACAGCACTTGGTTGTGTAGCGCGAGCGTAGCGGTGATGATGGGTTGAAGAGACTGCACTGGAACTACATGCTGGAACTGTATGACGTCGTCAAGCTGGACTGACTGACTGAACTGAAGTTGTAGGGCCGACTGACTGGCTTTGCCACGCCCTGAAGTCTCTTGATAGGCCACGTTTCTTTGTAGTTCATTTCTTCATAGTAGGGACGATGTGAATGTACTGCAGAACGATGATCCCGATTTCATGTCTAATACTGATAGAGTTGCATTAAATGTGATATAAATAAATGTTTGTCGCCAGAGGTAAAATTATCCGTTCACAACGGAGTCCTTGTCCCGACCCTGATGTATGGGAGCGAAGTATGAACTTGGAAAAACAGGGATGAAAGTAGGCTGAATGCTGTCGGAATGCGATCTCTCAGGCGAATGTATGGTAAAACCATGTACGATAGATCCACAAATGTTAAGATCCGTACATTATGTAAGGCTGAGACAAGCATTATTGTCAAAATTGTTTTATCTATTACATGAATCATGGTCAATCTTACACTTCAAGTGCTAGTCGTGAAACAATGAAATTTAGCGGTTTAAACAACCTTTAAAATCAATTAATGTTTTACTTCGACACTGTGAAGTATCGAACCTAGGGCCTTAATAATTTAATCGTGCCCACGTAGAAGGGACATGAGTATACCATACAAATTAAAAATAAAAGTAATTTAAAGATAAAATGGTAAATATTGAGGCTATATTGACAGAATTCATTACACAGTGACTGACAGTCAACAGTCTTTATAGATTTCAAATATTTTTTAGCGAGATTTTGATTTTAAATTTTGTGGTATGCCTAGAATAAAAATGACTCTTTCAAAGTGTAAAAAAAAATTATCAATGAAATATTGTGTTGAATGAATAAAAAAGCTTTAAATGCAATTATCTCGGAACTTGTTTTAATGACTTAATGCATTCTGTCAGTGAAGCTTCGATATAGCAACGAAGTACCATCGATAATCTGACTTTTGTGAAATAAGCATTGTTTTATTAAAAATCGACTTAATACATCTTTGACAATTTTTTTTTTTAAAGAAATATTTGCGTCCTTATGATTTTAAATATTTCATTTTGTATGCCAAGTTCAATGTGTTGTAAATAACTCACTATTAGAACATGGTAATCAAGTTAGCGTAGACTGGGATTCGAACCGCGGACCTTTGATCTGTGAGTCCGAGCCACAGGACTACAACCCGATTCAAACTCTTTGTTTAATTACTAAAAAAAAAACATCTTTATCCTTCTGCGTGGGCACAATTCAACTGTAGCCGAACACGCTAACCACTACACGACGAGGCAGACTTATCTCTTCTCAATTTCTTTAATTAAGAAGAGATATATATATATCTTTCTTTTCTTTAATTCGGGGATTTTACCTGAGAGCAGCCATCGAGTCGAAAACACTCGTTCAGGATTCCGGGTCTATTTTACACACGGAACTGTATTCTACATCCACCAGGACACAGAGGTCATGATTAAGACATTTTTTTAAATTTCAAACAAGTAATGGATATTGAACCTCCGATCCGCGAGTCTGCGACATTACCATTGGACCACAACACGAATGAATTTTATTTTTATTAAATCAACAAAACTTGTTAATTCTGGAATGACGTTATCCGTACATAATGTAAAGCTGAGATAGGCATTATCGAGAAAAGAAAAAAAGTTCTTTGTTGGAAAAAATGGAATGACCGAATCAAACAAATACTTGGAAAGATGGACATGTCAAAAGTCCGAATAATCGGCGCGCGTACATGAAAAGATCTGCGAATGTAGATGAAGCGAGATCTGTATCCAAAGGCAAGTGATATGGCGTGGGTAGAAACGGCGCGGTGTGATGGTTTGTTTTGTTGCTTTTTTTAATATATAAAAGGTTTGGCTCCGCTGAAGACCGCTCATGGTAATGTTATGATTGGTTGAATAGATTTACCGAATCAGTCAGTTGAGAGCTGTCGCGTCGTGTTGACGCCCGTTCGCGCCGCGTTCGAGTTTTACGCGAACGAATCGTTATTTACAACCGGATTTAAGAACAAAAAGTGGAATATTGTGCAAAATAAATGTGAAAAGATATATTCAGTACAAAAACCTTTCGATATAATTGATTAGGTAGTGTGTATGTGTGGATTTACAGGATACCAACCAACGTGAGGATAACAATGCTTCTTCAAAAAGGACAACATAACCTTTTCTGGTTCGTTTAGTTCCTTGGAAGAATTTGAATTCAAATTTACTACTGTCGTTCTGTCGTTTTGTTATTTTTTATAATTAATTTATTTGTTATTCGTTCGAATGTTTTCCATTCGGGATATTTATTTATGCGTTATGTATTCGGGTCAAATGTAAGCTGATAAATAAAACATTACTAACATTGGTTTTATCACTCATTTATTGCGTTTTTCTTTCTAATGAAACCGGCTTTTATAAATAGTTTAAAATATTGTTTTTAATATTTATATTTTGAAGTGATATCGAATTTACCATTGAGATAAAGAAAGACGTTAATATTAACTGCTACTACTGCCATCACGCCATTTCTCCGCAAGGGTAGGCAGAGAGAATGGACCGCCACACACGTCTATCCTGCCATACATTCCTAGCTTCTTCCACATTCTTACATCCTGTCTTACATGCCCTTCGGTTCTGTCTGCTTTTGACATGACCAGACTTAAGATTTTGTTTTATCTGATCATGTAAAGCAATAGAATCACCATGCAAAGCGCCCTTGAGGTATTTTATTACGAAAATGGCGCTATATAAGTTATCCATAATAAAAATAATAATGCCGCGTCTTCCTTGGTCGTCCTCGTCTCACGCTACCGCTCATTTTCGCCATGTGTACTTGTTTTATCATTCTTTCGTCGTCCATTCGTTCTACGTGACCAAACCATCTCAGAGACTCTTAATCTTACCAATGACCTGTCATTGGCCTTAAAGTGGCTACATTACACACTGTGTTACATTCATTCTTCATTTTGCCTATGTTTAAACATCGTCATTTCCTCAACTCTTCCATCTGTTGGCGTTTGTGAAGTAAAAGAGCTGAAACCTTTACCTCCGTACAAGCATAAAAGTCAAAAATTGATTTTCAATTGGTGTCTAGTGTGTATAAATGATAAATACATTCAAATATTCAATCGGATAGCACTGTTAGATATGGAATACAAATAAAAAGGCATTAACATCTTGACCCCAAAAAATGACAGAATAATTTGCAAATTAAAAAATATTAGTAAAATGAGTACTCTTGTTCACGCGTCGTTAGAATTTGAATTTGCGGTACTAATCGGTAATATAATTAAAAAACAAATATTGGCAAGGATTTTCAATAACTATACAAAAGCTATGAAATGTTGACTTTACAAGGTGGTTTTGTAAATAACGATTTGTAAACATGCTCTGTGGCAAAAAAAGGTGAGGTTGCTATTTATAATATTCTTTGATGAGATTTAGGAATATAATTATCAAGATTCAAGATTTTTTTTTAAAAATTGTTTATTCAAAAATTTCTGTAAAATTCTAAACATAACTACTTTTACACATTTAGTAAATGTTATCACTGTAACTCTCCAAAAAAAAGATACCAACTCTTGTGCTTGGAGAGTGTCTTACACTGTTTTAGTTGTTTATTTATAAGAGTTTATATAATTTTAATTATACGAGTACATGAAAAGAAAAATAAAAACATAGGATATATAAAGAAAAAACATAAAACAATAATACATTCATACCAATTAAAATTTAATATTGTTTTTACACGAGTTCAAAAAATTTCTTAAGATTACCTTTAAATTTATTTATTGATATATTATTTTTAATAGATATTAGTTCATTGGGAAGATTATTATAATTTTTTACACCTTTGAAGACAAAGCTATTTTGACCTTGACTTGTATGGAATTTAGGAATTTTAATATTATGTTAGTATCTGAGTGACTTATTCATTTCAAATTCTTTTATTTTTTCTTTTTTATATATTTGTATAATAGAATTTATTTTATAAAGAGTGTCTACTGAATGAACCTTAAATATTTTAAATAGACTTTCGGTATTGAATGTTGAGGGTTTCTTTAAAATTCGATAGATATTTCAATAGAGACGCTGAGAATGGAATAGGCAAGCCGGAAATTGATGCCCCCAAATTGTTAATCAGCCACTAAACTGAGCGGCTAGGCTGTTCATCAATTTTGGCATTCAACTGAATGGCTAGGCCGTTCGTTGTGTGATCGTTTAACGAAAGGGTTGAATTTATTGTTAATAAATCCACCTGGTCCAAGAAGACTTACAAAATTGAGAAAAAAAATTCAGGCGTTTCCTAGTATGCAAATGAAATAATTCAATCAGACGAATCTCACGCTCACGATAAAGATTTTAGCTTTTTAACTTCACAAAGATCAACGGATTGAAGAATGGAAGGAATACAGACGTTCAAACCTACGCAGAATGGTAACTGTTCACATACATTATATACTTTTTATATACATTTTTATTTCTTTTTTCATTGCGTTATATATGCTTGCTAATTTTTCTTCTTCTTTGCCTTCCCTATTTTCCCATTCCACTTTCTTTTACCCCTAGCGAACTGTACGTTTTGTTTGTTGAAATATTTTTTGTTTCTATATGAAACCCATAAAATTGGTCTTGTTATTTGTTGTTATTCTTTGTGTATTGTTTATAACTATGACTGTGTCGGTTAAAAAAAAGGTTTTTAGAGTGGCCACTTAAACCAGCCAATGACAGGTCATAAGCCCTAGAAATGCCTTGACTTCCATATTCCCTTCCCAAAATGTTTCCTCTTTCTGTTGCAAAAAATTTAGATCTGAATAACTCCCTAGGGAGGTAATCCAGCCTGTCTACGGACATTTGGACATACTCACACACTGTTGAATAACTATTCAAATAATTTTTCATAAAAAATGTAATATGCGACGCTAATTATTTATCCTGCTAACGTAAACGAAAAGTATTTTAATGTTTACGTAGAGATTTTGTATTCAAAACAGCTCTATGTGTGGTCACGGGACATTATTGTGTGTGAGGCACCTCGAAATGTATTATTTACTAGCGAAGAGAGAAAAAAAACAAACGAACGCAACGATTTGCCGCCAAAACGAGTTTACCAATGTCCCAAGAAGAATTTTCATTCTAGAATAGAGAAATACCGCGTTTTATAAATATCTAAAATAACAATTTGTAATTATTTTACCAAATGTCAAATGTATTGTTTATTGTTTGTGAACCATAACAATACATACATAAATAAATGTTTGCAAGATTCGTGACGATGTTCTATAAACATTTAAACGGTTAGGAACAAAGTTAAAAATTAACATGAATCGTGACGTATTAGGGGCGTGGCCAACGCAATGACAGTTTTTGCGGAATATAAAATTATATATTTAAATTTGTTTTTTTTTTTCGACAGTATTTCATATGTCAATAAGACAGAATCTAGTGACATTATTTTCACATCTAGGCGTTCGTTTTATCAAAGTGACAGTTATGTCGGAATTTAATTCGACTTCAAAATTTACTTATTTCTCTCTCATGTTTTTAATAGGCTTTTGAAAAAAAGTGCCAACCTCAAAACGATAACATTTTTGACACTTTTAATGCGTAGATAAACGTATCGAGGGGTTCTAGACCCGTCGGTATAAACCGATGTACTTACATCAAAACTTGATGGTGGGGGGATCGGTACTATATCTTTGTAGTCGGTCGGGAGACTTTTATCTTCCACTATGACGTCATACTGAAGCTGTGTCATTTTATAGCGTAGATATGTGTACCGTGACGTACGCTTCCCCTTGTTTCATATCGACGCACCTACCGAAAACTTGATGGTGGGGGTGTATCTACGTAATCGCTAGAGAGAATTTATCTTCAACTACACTGTCAAGATGAAGATATGACGTCTTCATTATAATCGAGGCACTTGTGATGGCTAATTTTGAATACCCGAAACTTGTGATCATAGAGAAGCGATTTGCTAATGAATGTCGATAAATCGAATGTGATGGTTTTTGAAAGAAATGAAAGTATGACTAAATGTGAAATCACTGTGAATGGAGTTATACTAAAACAAGTAGAGGAATTTGTGTATCTGGGAAGTATGTTCACTAGGGATGGAATGACTGAGAAATATATTGAAAGGAGGGTGAGTGCCGGGAACAGAGTAAACGGTGCACTTAAATCGACATTGGAAAATAAATGTTTGTCACAAGAGGCAAAATTGGCAGTTCACAACGGAGTCCTGGTCCCGTCCCTGATGTATGGGAGCGAAGTATGGACTTGGAAAAACAGGGATGAAAGTAGGCTGAATGCTGTCGAAATGCGATCTCTCAGGCGAATGTGTGGTAAAACTATGTACGATAGATGCACAAATGTTGAGATCCGTACATTCTGTAAGGCTGAGACAAGCATTATCGACAAAATCAAGAAAGGAGCTCGGCGCTGGTTTGGACATGTAGAACGAATGGACAGCGAAAGAACGGCTAAGAATATTTACCATGCGAATGTTGATGGATGCAGAAATAGAGGAAGACCGAGAAAGACATGGCATGACCAAATCCAACAAATACTTAAAGATGGACATGTTCAAAAAAAGTTCTTAAAGTGCCTTTTATATAAGTTCCAAATTTCTAACCCACGTTCAAATTCAAATTACGAGCAACTTCTAACTCTTTTTCATTTTAATTCTCTGATAAAACGCCGCGTTGTTTTCGATATAAAATTTCTGTATAAAATATTAAACTACAAAGTAGATACTAACCTTCTAAATAAAATACAAATAAATGCAGGATTGAGAACACTCAGACATCGGGAAATATTTAAACTGCCTTTGTTTTCTAATAATGCTACATACCACACACCTATGGCCCGCATGTGTCGGGAATATAATATATACTGCCGAAACAATAAAATTGTCATTTTTCATGATACTCTCTCAGCGTTTGCGAATAATCTCTTAGGAATAAATCTTATTCAATAAATACACACGTACAACTTATTTTTTATTGCATTGTATCCTGTATAAAAAAAATATGTATTACAACTTAATGCATAAATCTATTTTGTGTAATTCTATAATTGAAGATATATATGCATGTAAAATTGTATCGACGAATGCTTTCAAATTGTTTGTTTTCTAGTCTGTATATTTGTTGAATTACCTAATAAAATAAAATAAAAAATGTCAAAAGTCGGAAAAATCGGCGCGCGTGCTTGAGAAAATGTATGAATGTAGTGATCATATTCATATTAAGCTCGTGTGTGGCGTAGAAAGATGAAATCTATATGTAGTTTCAATAAGTTTCTCCGTCTCTGTGTAGATCTTTGTGCCTCGGAAAATATGCCACGAGTTACCTATTCCAAGTACCGTAATATCGCTAGCAACGGTCGTGAGGCGAGGTGACGAAACGTGTGTTTTGTATGTAAATGAAGAGGCTTCTGAAAATGCGGTAATTGCATAATTTGTTTCAATTTGTTGGACTGATAACTTTGTTGACACTGTCACAATCTTGTCACAAGATACTGAACGTTCAATATTTGTTTTTTTACTCTGAATTCTTTACATAAGCGTACTACGGCCAAATTACAGGCCACAGACCGACACGCGTGATCGTTTTTACCACTTGAGAAAGAAAACATCGTAATCACTAACGTTTTGAAGAAAATTAATTAAAATATATACGAGACACGAAAACTATGATTTTTGTTCGGATTTTTTAAATGTATGTTCGTGAAAATCTACATAAATAATTTAAAGCTCATACAGTAGACCCTATTTACAAATTAAATATTAATATTCAAATTCACAAAGAAGAAAAAATAAACGAATTTGTAAAGAATAAGTCACTCAGATACCAAAATAATATCTAAATTCCTAAATTCCACACAAGTCACGGTCAAAATAGTTTTGTTTCCAAAGGAATAAAAAAATTACAGTAATATCCCATTTGAACTAAAAACTATTAAAACTAGTATATCAGTAAACAAATTCAAAGTTTTTTTATTTTTTTAATTGAATCCGAGCTAAAATAGCTTCCTATTTTAATTAGTATTACTGTGTTATTGTTTTTCTTTTTATTTCGCATATGTATATTTTTTCTCTTATGTATTTGAGATTATATAACATCAAATTAGTAAATAAACAAAACAGTGTAAGTGACTCTCCAAGCACAAGAGCTAGTCTCTTTTTTGTGGAGTTACAGTTAAAACATTTTTGAAAAATGTAAAAGTAGGTTGCATGTATACAAAAAAAAATATCAACTACGTAATTATCTACTTCTTCTTCTTTTCCACATCCGCTCCTAAGTGGAGCATGTGGACATCACCAGTTGCCTCCAGGAGACCCTATCGCCAGCCAGTTCTCTCGCTTCTTTCCATGTCAATACAGCGCCCCTTAATTCCACCGAATAAAGTCTAAATATCGTCATTGACGGCCTTTCAGGGCGGCGTGATCCCGCAGGTTTAAAGAAGAGGCAACTAGGGTTTAGGTTCTCCTGAGGCATGCGCTGCACGTGTCCAAGCCAGGTCCACCGCCGCATCCTCAAGACGCTCGTTATAGGAGGCTGCTGCGTCCGTTCTCGGACTTCAATGTTAGTTATAAAATCGAACCACTTTTTACCTAATATTCTTCTCAAGCACTTGCTCTCAAAACTCAGAAGTTTAGTGTTTTGAGCTTTGGTAAGGTGCCAAGATTTGCACCCATATAGGAGAACTGGCATTATACAAGAGTTGAATAATCGCCATTTCGTTTTGACCGAGTATAGACTAGAGTTCCATACAACACGCATCATGTTATTAATTATATTAATCATTAAAAAAATGTCTGGCGTTAAAAAATAAATTTTATTGAAAAATCCTTAACGTAATTTTAAAGCCTATTTTTAATATTATAACTATCTATGTATACAAAGATGACTTAATGCTTAGAATATATATTTTTTTGAGAATGACCGTGAAAACGCATCAATAAAAAATATCAATTTTAACAAAAACATACGAGTATCACGCATGTATTTCTTAAGTGACACAATTCAAAAAATGACATTTTGAGAAAAAGTAAAAAACTGTTCGCGAACTTTAATTGAAATATTTGCAAAATTAAAAGGATTTCTAAGGTAATTGGCGCTAAGAAACATTAATTAATTATTTTTTATAACATTCTTGAGCCTCAAAAAGGACAGATAGGCCTTTTTAATTTAGATTATTTCTAAAGTGACATGATTCGAAATAAAACTTTATTTTTATACTCGTAAATTATATTACCAAGTGTCTTGTCTCTAAATGCTACACAAAAAAGTTCAATGTTTCATCTACATAAATGACATAACTCAAAATAATACAGTTTTGAACACTATCAACACAGTTGAAGTGAGTCGAAACAACAAAAGTGACACTAGCGTCATTTGTTCGTTGATTTTTGAAGCAGTTACTTCGCTTTTCAAATAATAAGCAAATAGTTGTGGAAGGAAGGCAGATTATTAAATTACTATCAAATTTGGCTAATAAAATCACATTACAACTGTATTGTCGAACCTAACTAAAATAATTACTTTAAATTTTTTTTTTGGGAGTTACGCGTGCGTCTCTAAGGTGACGCCATTTGTCACTTCAGATTGCGACATACCTAGAATAACAGGAGTATCAAGCCTTTCGGTACGCTAATTAAATCTTCGAGAGTAAATTAATTTCGTATATTGGATTGTACCATTGTTCATTCTGTTTCGACACACAAGTGTTTAGTTATTTGTGTCGCCATAACAATACATATTGATGTGACACACTCCATACTACACTGCGATCCCTGAGACAAACGTGCGCTAGAATAAAAACGCTAGTGAGGCGTGTAAATAGCCTCACCGTGCAGCGAAAAAATAAAACAATGATATTGCTGTCCAATCTGACAATATGAGCCGTGGTTAAAGATGGCCGACAATGAGGAACTTCAGCCCTACGGGAAATTGGAGACAATAAATGTTTTCTTGCGCGTGGTGAAAATTCGAGCATAAAATTGTGCCGCTAAGCTTCTAATCAGGCGAGAGTGTAAATCTGAGTCAAGTATAATTGATAAGATTAAGAAAGGGTCTCTGAGATGGTTTGGTCACGTAGATCGAATGGACGACGAAAGAATGGTTAAACAAGTATATATGGCGAAAATGAACGGCAACGTGAGACGAGGACGACCAAGGAAGACGTGGCATGATCAGATAAACCAAAATCTTAAGTCTGGTCATGTCAAAAGCAGACAGAACCGAAGGGCATGTATAACAAGATGTATGAATGTGGAAGAAGCTAGGAATGTATGCCAGGATAGACGTGTGTGGCGGTCCATTCTCTCTGCCTACCCATACGGGGAAATGGCGTGATGGTAGTAGTAGCTAAGCTTCTTCAAAATGTACGAAAAAAAAAACGTTCTAATGAAAATGAACTTCTTTGAACGACGTCACTGATTCATATCATGAATCAACAAATGATTTATTTATATATACGACCAATGGGCATTTTTTTTAAACATATGTATACATAGAAAATTATTTCAAAAGAAAGTAGAAAGACGCAATGGTATATAGTAGACTTTGTGGGAGTGGAAGCGGGAGAGAGGCATATAATTGAATTTGATTCAGTGATCGTTTGAAAGAAGAAAACTTGTTATCAAAGAAATCAAGACTGGTATGTTTGTTGGCAGACCTAAGAATTCTGGGCATAGGGGGATGAAAACCATAGCATAGGGAAAGATGAGAGAGGTATGAAAGATTTCCGGTTTGCTTGCCGTGAATGGACCAGAGCGCAGAGCTGATCGAGAATGAGTGGAAAATTACCTCTGACGTCACACGCGGAGTTATTTCAGAAATACAAAACTTTAAAAAATCATAGCGTGATTTAAAAAAAAAATTTTTTAGCTTTGTTTAATTGTTTTTTTACAAATAATAATAATTTTAAAAAAAACGCTGAACTTACTCATTCGACCTGGGGTGGTATTCTACATCTTCTCTATCCCCTAGAGCAGAGGTCGCAAACTGCGGCTCACACAGCGTAGGTTTCACCTTTTTATTTCGTCTACCGGTTCTAACGAAGAACTTTCAGGATTAGTGCCACTGAAAGTTCCAACACGTGGCGAGGATATTGCAAATGGTGTCATTAAATGCATGGAAAAACATCATTATAATAATAATAATGTTTGGATAATTAATATAGCGCCATTTTTGTGAAAATCACCTCAAAGACGCTGTACAATAAATAAATATCCCAACACGTCTTGCAGCTACAGAGCGCATGGATGGTTGGGATTCTAGTTCCTCGTCTCCAATTAATATATGAGCTAGATAACAGAACGTCTTGCCGCTACAGAGCGCATGGACAATAAGAAATCTAGCCCCTATTTACATTTTTATTTTTAAATTTTTTATTTGACAATGAAGTTTAGAGTTTTTAGTGATGTTGTAAAAACGAAATAAAAAGCAAATTTATAAAAGTATAATTTAGATAACAACAAGTCTTGCAGCTACTGAGCGCATGGACGGTTGAAATTCTAGACCCCATTTACTAAATTTAGATATTTGATAGTTGATAACATTTACATAATGATAAAAATAATATGATAAAAATAATATGATAGCTAACATCACAAAAAGTCTTGCAGCTTCAAAACGCATAATAAAAAAAGTTCATAATAAAAAATAATTTTAAAAAACGCAATAATAATACATTGAGCAAAGAACTAGTAAGTGTGGCAATTAAGTGAACACGAAATATTAAAATCGGTAAAATCGTTTCAATGATCCAGATGGAGGATTTTTTTTTATATTTGAAGTAAAAAATTAATCACTAAATACTTCTTTACCATTGCATCACTCAACAAGAATCGCTTTGGGCGCAGACATTTCAAGAAAAAAATATTTAATGATCAATATTGTCATCACAATATTTTAGCGAAAGCTTTTTGTCATCGCCAATATAAAGAATTCCTAGTTTGAAAATGGAGAGCGAATATGCATATTTTCTGCTACTTATGCTCGTACTTTAATATTAAGACGCGTTGGCATTACAGAAGAAACAGTTTTAAACGTTAAGGAATTTGGCTCTTTTGACTAATGAGTTTGCCGACCACTGCCCTAGAGAGTGGTGAATTTTGGGATTTTTATTTTTTGCGTGTATCTAAACTTCGCTTCATTTATGGCCACACTGATGATTAAACGTCAAGTGCGCACACGTTGCGAACATCATTGCGACCTTGGGGCCTCGAACATGTATTTGTCGCGCCCGCCACGGGCCTCGCACTATGGCCATGTGTGGCGTTTTTCATACGTTTTCACAAGTTTGAAATTTACGCGCTTAGCCTTTACCCTGGACGGGCCCTTAGCATTACTCAAAACAATTGATTCATTTTTTTTATTTAGTCTTAAATAGTACAAACATAATAAATGAATGTCCTAATATTAACTTATATCTAATTATTATTAAAACATATACTAATTATTAACATTTCTAAACAACATACCTAAAAAAGAAAACTTCTATAAAGCTAACAGAATAATAAGATTACTTTTGAAAAACCAACTTATCCGCTAAACACATGTTTTTTTAACTGACATTTAAATGAAATAATATTTTGTTGGTTGAATTGATCAAACCGTCTTCGTTTTTTAAACAATCCAGTTTTTCTAACACTAGACCAAAGCGAGGGAATGAGGGTTGCACCAAAAAATGAATATAAAAAAAATATTTAACCCGCTTTGGCGAAAACGCAACCATTAATTTATTTACTTTAACTATCTAACAAAAAATAAATATCAATCTCAATAATCCGCTCTCATTTTTACCGCATCGTTTATTTGGAGTAGCCGATGCAACTCGGGCAAAAATTCTCTAAAGGGGAATCTAGTGGAATTCAGTTAGCATCATGGCGGCCTCCGTGGTGTAGTGGTCAAGACGCTTGACTCACGCACGGAAGGTTCCGGGTTTGATTCCCGGTGAGAACACAAAAATTAAAATGTGATTTTTCTCAAGCCTGGGTGCTCTGTGATGTAATTCACCACTGTAATTAGGCCTCCTGGCCTGTTATGGTGCAAAAAAAAATGTAAATGTAAAAATGTAAATCATGGTGTACTGGTTAGTGCGTTTGCCTGACATTATGTTAATATAATAAACACCTAAATAAAAATAAAACGATATCAATTAATCCACCCTTTGTAATTTAATACTGCCGTGTGGCTTTTTACGATCGTCTAAAACAGCACACGAGATGAGTGGCGTACCATCTTCTCTGCTTGGGTACACACACCTACAGAGGAATTTGCAGGGCGTGTTGACCACACTGATTTTTGTTTATCTTTCCAATATCTATGACTAATTGTCAGCAGTTTATCTTCCGATAAACGCGATAAAATTGAATAGGGCGATAAAAAACCGATAAGTCTAATGAGACACTTGTCATTCGGAAGATAAAACTACAAACGCGTAGTGATGATATTGCATACTGAAGTTTTTTAATCGTTTATAAAAAGCTAAAAAAAATAATTATTTATTTTTTATTTGTCTTATCTTAAAACCAACATGTTCTCTAAAGTATTTGAATAAATACTAACAAATTACAACAGGGATGGAGAATACCTTAAAGAAGGGAATATGGAAGTCTAGTCATTTACAGGGCATATGACCTGTCATTGGCTGGTTTGAGTTTCCACTTTACACACTGTGTAACATTCACCATTTTGCCTATGTTTGAACATGCATTTTTTTCAATTCTTCCATTTGTTGATTTTTATCATATCATTCCCTTTCCGCACCTAATGATGCATAGGGAACTGCATTGGTACACCAATCGCAGCGTATCTTGATATTTTTTGTCACATGAAGGTAAGATGATCAGTCTTACGCTTCAGGTACCAGTCCAGGGACCATGAAATATTCTAGTGTGAAAGCAGATTCCAAACAGAGTATTAAAAAAAATGAAAATTACATAGCAATGAAATACATATTAACAGTAAAAATAGTAAACAAAAAATCCCACAAAGGCATGGCCTGTTCGTGGGTATACAAGAAAATGTTAATGAATTTTTGCTCCTATAATAAATAGACAGTTATAATATTTTTGTGTTTATTTGTTTATTTGTTTAAATTTAATGTTGTGCACACAGTGCTATGTTAATATAAATCTAGACAATATTACGAACAAAAAATAAACCTAACACAGCACCAATTACGTACACAACACAATATATGAAACAACTATCTAACAGTACAACAAGATGTAAGAAGAATTTGTGCTTTGTGTGAATTTACTAGTGATTGTGTTTTTATTGTTGTGAGTATGAAATGTAGTGCGTGGAGTGAGGTGTATGGAGTGATGTGTATAAGATGTGGTGTTTATGTAGTGTGTATTCTGGTAGTACCTAGTTTAGTATTAATTGTTTCTGTTTATTTTCAAAGAGGCTAAATGATACTAATATTACAGTAACTTTATTTTCTCTTTCTTATTTGTGTAAAATAAGAAAGAGAAAATAAAATATTCTGTAAAAGATTATAAGATTAAAAAAAATATATATAGCTTAATTGCTAAAGGAAATAAAAAATATACAAAACACGAAAATATTCCTTATTATTAAAGGGCAACAAAATAAAAAAGAGTTCATATCTTTAGTTTGAATCCAGGATATTGCGTGTTTCTTAAAAGAAGGAAAATTTTGAAAGTTTAGGATCAATGAAATATTATCAGTAAAAAAATAATTAAAAAAATTTGGGCCTATGAAATATGCATGTCTCTGTGCTAGCCTCGTACAACGTGGTATTTCTAACATTACATCCTTATTCTGTCACTATGCCTTAGCGTAATTTTATACCAGGTTTATAAGTAGGGCCCTGAATATGTTAGTTCGACGTCCTTTGGTTCGATGTTCATCTCCGCGCAGTCTCCTCACACTCCATTGGCTTAACAAGTCTAAATTGAGGTTAATTTGAACAAGAACTTCGTATGATTTCCTCTTTGCGCGTACAAATAATTTATTCCGTGGAAGTGTGCGTATTTCGTGTCACGGTGTGGGTGGCGGCGAGAGCGAGAGTGCGTTGCGTAGAAGATGACATGTGTCACACATGCGCGCGCATCCATCGGAATAAACATTACTATAAACATGTTTTATTTTAATTGAAACATCAAAGGTTATTTTTTGCGATACGTTACATAATAAATTTAACAGTTATGTCCATAGAATTAAAATTCCAAGATTAATATGTTGCATCTGTTCAGTGTGTTTAATTTTGATAGTGGAATCATTAGCATTAGCTTGTAAAATTGTAAAGAAATATTATTAGCATTAGCATTAATAAATGCTAACGGAAGTTGATTTTTTTTTCTTTGTCCAGTCGCTCAATCACAAATAACTATCGATTTGCTTAAAAACATGCTAAGCGTTTGAGCGATCACAATGAACTATAATGAACATTCAACAATGTTTTGAGTATGTCCAAATGCTTGCAGACTGGTTGGATTTTCTCCCTAGGAAGTTGTTCATATTTAAATTTGCTGCAACAGAGGGAAAACGTTTTTTAGAAGGGAATATAGGAGTCAAGGCATTTACAGGGCTTATGACCTGAAACATAGGCTTCTGCCTTAGTGCATGGTGAATGTTACACAGTGTGTAAAGTGGCCATTTAAACCAGCCAATGACAGGTCATTAGCCCTGTAAATGCCTTGACTTGAATTTACATTGTTAGTTTTAGCGATATATTTTTTTAAGACATTTGCGTTCTTATGATTAACCCAAATATTTAATTTTGAGGGCCATTTTGTAAATAACTTACAACTCTACAAATTTTCTAATAAGAAAATGGGAATCAAGTTGGGGTAGAGGGGGATTCGAACCACAAACATATGATACGTGAGTACGAAACACTAGCCACAGGACCACAACCCGATTCAAAAATCGATTTAAAAAAAAAAACAATTTTATAAAAATAGGACTTGATTGTCTTGCAGCTACTTAGCACTCGGACGGTTGGAATTCTAGATCCATTTACAAAATTTAGGTATTTGATTGTTGATAACATTTACCCGTTGAAGCTAGATCACCAATCGTCTTGCAGCTACAAAGCACATGGATGAATGAAATTCTAGCATCTTAAAATTATCAATAAATTTACTAAAATAAACACTATGCAGCATTATAAATTTGTCAAATGTTCACGCTAAAAAGTGCCCAATAAAAAAACCAAACAGATAAAGCACCGTTTCGACACCATTGATAACAAAACAACTAAAAATATCCGAAAGGTAGCTTTCGTAGATTTTGGGTAGTTACTGTCGCACGTGTGCCTGACATGCTGCTTGCTAATTCTGCGGAAGATGGTTGATGCCCATGTGTAGTTACCGAAGGGAGGGATAATGCCTATTTAAAAATATTTAAAAAAATGTTTTTTTACAATAAACATAAATAATAAAACAGAGTATTAAATAAATAAAGCATAATTACATAGCAATAAAATACATATTAATAGTAAAAATAGTAAAAAAAAAATCCCACAAAGGCATGCCCTGTTCGTGGGTATACAAGAAATAGTTGATGAATTTTTGCTCCTATAATAAATAATGGACAGTTATAATATTTTTGTGTAACATAAGAAAGAAAAAATAAGATATTCTGTGAAATATGTTTTTTTTTATAGTAATTTAAAAAGGAAATAAAAAATATTAAAAAAATATTCCTTATTATTAAAGGGCAACAAAATAAATCATAGAAAAAAAGAGTTCGTATCTTTAGTTTGAATCCTGAATGAATTGAATGCTCTAATGACTTTGCATCCAAATTCCCGCTAAATGCATATAGTAAAGGAATATACGCGTATATTTACTATACGACAGAAAGTGTTCATAATATGATATTTATTTGCAAATGAAGGGGTCTGTATGTAGTATCCAATCTCTCGCTGTTGTGGTCAGGAATTTACTTTCTCCATTAGAATTCATGCACGACATCTCTCATGGAGTGGATAATGGATAATAATGGCTTGCCAATCATAAATTATAGCCACGAAATACCGATCTCGTCCGATAAACATCTCACTAACCTGTCTAGCTGCTCCAGAATCTGCATTTTCAAGTAAAATAAGTATTTATTAAATTTTGTTGCAAGCAATGCATTTTTTACTGTTTCACAATTCTTCAGAACTAGCAGGCATCACGTAACACGCAACAAGTCGTTCAAATTTTGAGAGCAAATAATAAATGTCATATAAATGTTATATTTGAAGCACTTAGAATCTTAGAAATAAATATAGCGATTCATATCAGAAAAAATAATATAATAACCAAATCAACAATATTTCTTTTTAAAATGTTTGAGTATGTCCAAATGCTTGCAAACTAGCTGGATTTCCTCCCTAGGGAGTTATTCATATCTAAATTTATCAGGCGTTGCCTAGTAGGTGATTTGGTTCAGCCGGATGAATATCACCCAGTTCAGATCCCAATTAAAATCCCACTTCTGTAGACTATCATACCCTCAATTTTAAATCTGGAAATATAATATATCACTTTAATTTAGTTAGAATGTAAGTTTAGGGATACGATTGTAAAGCGCCCTTGAGGTGATTTTTTACAAAAATGGCGCTATATAAATCAACCAAATATTATTATTATAATAAAGGTTTCAGCTCCTTTACTTCACAAAAGTCAACAGATGGAAGTGTTGAGGAAATGTGGATATTAAAAATGGTCAGAATGGTAAATGTTACACAGTGTGTAAAGTGGCCACTTAAACCAGCCAATGACTGGTCATAAGCCCTATACTTCCATATTCCCTTCTCAAAAATGTTTTCCCTCTCTGTTGAAATAAATTTAAATATTTCTTTTAGTCCACTCCTGTCTTGTTTCGAAATATGCATCTCAAATGACTGCCCTGTTAGGGAAAAAAAGACTTGATTTATTAGGTCCGCATGTTATATTTAGTAAACATAGATAAAATAAAATAGGAAATAATTTATTAGTTACATAAACCTTGACGAAAAAACTGGTTTGCTTTGAAACCGGTCGGTGGAAAAAAAAATGGATTAAAAACAAAGTTGTTTTATTTATTTTATTGATACATATCAGTTATAATATTACGAAGTATATTCGAAAATGATACATTGAAAGGAATTAAAGAATATTTTATTTATTTATGCTCACAAATATAAACATCCCAACTTGAAACGGTCGTATATAAATATCCCAACTTGATCGGGTTGTGGTCCTGTGGCTAGTGTCTCGGACTCATGACACTCATGACACTCACAACTTGATTCCCATTTTCTAACAACTTGTTGAAAATGGCCCTCAAAATGAAATATTTGGGTAAATCATAAGAACGTAAATATTTCTTTTCAATTAAAAAAAAAAAAAAAACCTTTAGACAAAACCTAATCTTTCATACCGATAACCATAAAACTAACTATTGTTTTTTATACAACATTATTTTGGTACGTGTATTTGTACACAAATCTGGATTTCTCCCAAGGGGGAGTAGGTATATATTTTTTATTTATATCCCTACAGAGATGAAATACTTAACTTCAATATCAATACATAGATGGCGCTCCAACTCGCTTGTGAAAGGTTTCTCGTTTAGTAAGATATATACAAAAATCAAAAATGTTATCTGTGTGGATATTCGCTAATAAGCGGAATGGGGAATGTTGTAGTACTTAAAGTGGCCACTTAACCCAGCCAATGACAGGTCATAAGCCCTGTAAACGCTCGAATATCCATAATCCTGAATTTGGAAAAAAAAAATCTACCTCATCTCTGTAGGGATATAAATAAAAAAATGTTTTTTATGCCCAGAATTCTCAGGTCTGCCAACAAACATACCAGTCTTGATTTCTTTGATTACAAGTTGTCTTCTTTCAAACGATCACTGAATCAAATTCGATTAGTATATTTTTGGTTTCTACACTATTTTATGAAAAGGACCTAGATGATATTGTTCTGGTATTTTTACAATCAATATAGTGTAAAATTTCCGCAGACCAAGTTTTGTAAAATTTCCATTGAAAATAAACGTAAAAATTGCATTTTTCAATAAAAAAACGTAGAAGCGCCATCTATGAATAATTAGTTTTATATTTTCGTTTAGAATTAATATAATCATTAGTGTGGCTATTATATGAAGCAAAGTTTCGTCGCATTCAAAAAAGAAAACCCCCCAAATAAAATTCTCTAGGGAGTAGAGAAGATTCAGAATACCACCCTTGGATTGAAAATTAGTATTTCCAGAGGAAAAAGGCAAATGTGAAGTTAAAAGTGCAGTAAAACAAATAACAACCAATACGCATTGACAATTAAAGCTGACAGTTAACAGTATCACTGGCGTTCAAATACTGGGTGTAAAATAGGACATGTTCTAATTTTTTTTAATGTAACTCTCTGTTTCACACAATTTGTGTATCACACATCACACGACATAATATTTTTTACCATTTTCTGACCTATGAAATACTGACTTTAGAAGTTCATTGGTTTCGAAAATTATGCGTGGATAAATCAAAAATCAGAAATATACAAAAATTGCAATCGCTTCGTTGTTTTTATTTTTAATAAATTGATTTTCTTTTATTAACCTTTCCCTCACTAAGCATCCATAAATTTCACATGATCCGAACGGGGGTACCAAACGACCCCAGCGCCTATTTGTGTATGGCGTCAGGAGAATAAAACGCGTGGAAGTGTTTATGATCGTGCGATAATTTATTTATGTTTTCGCGTACACATATTTTACTCATTCGTGTATTTTATTCATTTTTGTTAGTTTGCCGAATAATGCTTGTGTACGAAAAGTGAAATTGACTCTTAAATTATTCACGTCTTTTTCTGTTTTAATTTAAAAAAACAACTATTTCAAAATTTAAAAACAAAAACGGGAAAATGATTATTTTTATTAATTCACGATCACAAAATATATACGGCAAATAGCTTTGATAATACTTGAGTTATCGAATTAAAATCGGTCTATGGGGGATTCGAATCTCCCCTCTTCGATCCGGGTAGGTTAAATTAATCATTATAACTAAGATGAATTAAGGCATTGCTTTTAATAAATTACTAATAGATTTATAATTTGACGGTGAGCAGTGGCCAATGAAATATAATCGGAGTAATGGGACTTTTCAATACATAATGTTGACAATAGTACATTACATCGAAACCAGTTTTACATTGACATGTTTTCTCTACGTACCTGAAGCCTTAGTCACCGACAGACATTACTGTTTATTACACTATCTACAAATGCCTGTATAATAGATACATATCTATATGTTTATAATATCGAGCGTTTTATTAAGCGTGATACGGCTTTAAAATAAAAGAAGCAAATATTTCGCCGGGATCATAGAACAATTGATGTGAGGAAAATACGACAATGACTTTCTTTTATATTTTTGTTGAAAAAGTTATGTAAAGGCTTTTTTCCAGGTTTGAAAATATTTACATAAAGAGAGTGTCCCATAATCCAAGGTATTCCTTTTAAGGGGTGTAAGCCAAGCTCTAATTAAGCAAGCAATAATTCTCCCACTATGCCCTACTTTTGCCGCGCGCATTCGTGAGGTCGCAGCGTAATGTTGCTTGATGGGAAAAAAAATCATAACACAAATGTAACGTTAAAAAAAGCAATTTGTTAATTTCTCAAAAATTTTATTGTGCACGCGGAAATATTGATTGGCACAACCGAGTAGACACATTTCCCCCACTTAGACACATTTTCGCCGCGCGCATACTTGAAGTCACCGAGTAATATTGCCAGATCGCGAAGAATATAACCATAACACAAATGTAAGGTAAAAAAACAATTTGTTAATTTTTAAAAAAATTATTGTGCACTCGGAAACATTGATTGACACAACAGAGTAGATAAGTAAAGGGTGATTTAATAAGAGTAATTGAATCAATGAACTTAAAACTTAAAATATAAAACAAATTTATTTTCACATAAAACGGATATTTATATATCATGTTAAATAATATTTGATGTTTTAAAGATAATGCCCACGATAGAGTTGTTTAATCCGAGATCCAATTTTCATAAATTCTCTCATTAGATGAGCAAAGTAAGGTAAAAAAAAATACTACCCTAGCAACACTAACGAAATTTCCATTTTGTTTCTTCGACAATCTGTCAGATAGAAAAATAATTCCATTGTTAAGTAATGCATTTGTTGTTGTACATTCATTCGCTAATTACTCATGAAATGTGATTGCATCCTGTTTCTTTAAGATCCTAGGAGTATTTCTACACTTTAAAAGGACACAACACGGCATAGTTGAATTCAAATCAGGAGTTGCGTACTGAGCGACGTCTACAAAGAAACTACTGGGTCAAAACGTAAACCTACTCATTTATGAGTGGCTGAGTCGCCTTCTGATTGATGTGCGTATGCGGTTCTGGACTATTCTTAATTCTATGGTCTAGTACTTATTTTGTAATACCTGTACTGTACAAGTAACAGTTTGGACTGTATTCCACAATCCTGTAGCAAGGGGTAGGTGTTGGCCGTGTCTCGCTGCCGTCGTCGTAAATCCCGAAAGTTATGAAGTCTCGAAATTCCTCTCAAGTCCGGTGTCACTGCGTAGGTCGGTGGAAGATACTGGTTCGTAGTCCTGGGGTGAAGCGATGGCCAAGTCCAAGGTGTAGATCCAGTAGTAGAGCGGGAGGTCGGGCGGGGTGACGAAATGAAACGATCAGACTAACGTGATGTCTCGAGGCGAACTCAATATTTATTATTTCAAATGTACACATTATATAGGGCGTGTTGCGGGCTCCCGCTACCTGCGTCCGAACCGGCGTTAGGCCAATACGGGAGTGGGGGGGAAATACCGCTCCCACTATACCCGGCCGGCGCGCCTCCCCCAAAGTGCATATAGGGAGGTGCCGGCGCTCGGCCCGGTCACTTCGCTGGGAGCCGCCGCACGCGCCACATCAATTACAAAATGCCTTTCTAAAGGCAAACATTAGTTTCGTTTGCAAAAATGCCTTTTTTAAGGCAGTCCTTAGTCTCGTTTACACAAATGCAAAGTCCCATGTTAGGGCAATAATTGGTCAAGCGTCTAGACTCAGGGCCTGTAACACAAATTTCTGCTCTATAGTACCCCGGTATCGCTGAAGTCAGACCCGAAAGTGGAATATTCATCCTTTATTGTAGTTCCAACATTTAGCCTACAGATACCGGGGGCCCTAACTATATTATTGCATATTTTATTCACATTTTTAACCGTCCGTTACAATACCTTTTTCTCAGTGCCCAGTTCTTGTAATTATTTTGTCTACTAATTTATCCTCGGCAGGGTAATTTATAATTTGAACTGTCCTTGTCAGAAATCATTGTGTGTGTGGTACCTTACTGGACTTGCGGGCCCATTTGGTGTTCTTCGAGCTTCGTTGCTTATAAAACGCGGCAATAGCCTTTGGCTAATTTCTAACGTACGTGAACTGTCCGCTGTTAAGTGTTCTGGTTTGTGGAGGTATTTTAGGAAGTAATAAATCGGATTTACTTTGGTCTTGTTTCTGGTTTCGTAGAAAATTAATGAGTTGTAAACTTGTATCAAATCTACTGGTAAAGTTCATCACATTATCAAATCAACGGTGAAGCTACAAAATATATGCGTTACACTCTGCCAAATTAGGACAGAATTATTGTTTTGACATTTATTTATTATACACGGTGTTCTTTAAACCTTGTCACATCCGAAACCACGGTGATCAGTATGAGCAAGAAGACATATTGGCACATTAAAATATTTTTTAGAATGACTAAAAATTTAAAAAATAAAATATCAAAAAAAGCAAAAGGTTGCTTACTACTGCAGGGGTAAAAATAGGTGGGGAAAGGGGGGAGTCGACACTGCGCCGCGCTCCCTTCACTCCTCCCCTGCAGAAGTAAGCAACCATTTGTTTTTTTTAAATATTTTTTTTTTTTAATTTTCTTTGTTCTAAATATTAAAAAAAAATTGCTAATATGTCTTCTTGCCCATACTGATCATCGTGGTTTCGGATGTGACAGGGTTTAAAGAACATCCTGTATATACGGCCTTAGCCAATGAGGACCTTCAGCCCTACGGAAAATGGGATACAAAAATACTTTTTTGCGCGGGGTAAAAATTAGAGCATTAAATTGTAACGCAAAGTTTCTTGAAAATGTACGGAAAAAATATTTTGATTAAAACCCACTATTATTAAACTAAACAATTTTTTTTAAATATTTTTATATTTCGTATTATCAGCGCTATGATTTTTCAAAGTTTTGTATTTCTGAAATAACTCCGCGTGTGACGTCAGAGATTCTTCTCTGTCAGTTCTCTCGATTAGTAAGTTTACGGTATGCAAACAGGATATCTTTCACAGCTCTCATATCATTGGTTGTTTCATATGAGCCAGTGACGTTCAAAAAGTGTGTTTTTATTCAAATATTTCTTATTATTTTTTTCGTACATTTTCAAGAAACTTTGCGGTACTATTTAATGCTCTAATTTTTACCGCACGCAAGAAAACATTATTTGTGTCCAATTTCCCGTAGGGCTGAAGTTCCTTACCGTAACCTTCCGTTACACGTTTGTTATTTAACTAAAATCCAAACTAAAATTAAACCAAAAACTTCGAACTTATGGCTTCTCTAGAGAATTATTAATCTGAGATTGTATGTTAAAAAACATCGCTCTTGTGCCATAATCTAGGGAAAAATACGAGAATACGTCTGTATGAAGAAAAGTCAGACCACGCATCCTTTTTAAATTGTTTACAAAATGATTTGCTTTGTGGTTTAGCGAAGTGGTTCTGTTCGGCATTTGAGTTATGGCTTTCCGAAGGTCTCGTGTTCAATTTCCAGAACGTTCTCGTTAATCTGCGGATCATTGGTTTTGAATCGATGGGTTTAAACCCGTTCCGGGTTCTAATCTGATCGATTTGACCGTGAAATTATTTACGCGTAACAATGACTTTGACTTCTGGTAGAATATCAATTCTGTGCGACAAGATTTAATAAAATAATAATTTAAACTAAAAATACAAGGGTACTTATATTTATGAATTTATTTATGTATACACGCTGTTGCTGGCGTTATTTATATATTAAATAGGGTCAAAGCACCAATGAATAACCGTTTCAGGTTCAGCTTGTAGTGAAATCCACATTAAAGGTGTAAATTTCATTATTTAAGCGTACAAAATTAAAGAAAACAATAAAAAACACGTCAATTTTTCTGAGTACTTTTACTTTTTTATTGAAATACGAGTAATTAATATTACTCTAAAAAAATAACAGAATCAGTATATATATATATATAGTTGGATAATTTATAAAGCGCCATTTTTGTGAAAATCACCTCAAGGGCGCTGTACAATTAATAAATATCCCAGTACGTCTTGCAGCTACAGAGCGCATGGACGGTTGGGATTCTAGTTCCTCGTTTTCAATTAAGATCAATCAAAAATTATAATAGATAGGAGCTAGATTACAGGACGTCTTGCAGCTACAGAGCGCATAGACAGTTAGAAATTTAGCCCCCATTTACACATTTTAAAAATTGACAAATAAATTTAGTGTATTACAAAATAATAATAATATGAATAGTAAAAAGGAGTAAGATTACAACACGCCTTGCTGCTACTAAGCGCATAGACGATTGGAATTCTACTAGTGAATGACCACTACTACCCCAGTAAAAATAATACTCAGATTTAGTTACATTATAACATTATAGAACACCCTAACACATTAGAATATTGATATATTCAGAGAATTGCATAATAAATAACATAAAATAAAACACTAACCACACCTTTCCTTATAAAAACCCTATCAATCTCAGAACAATAACGGAAAGACGCACTATTACCTTTTGACAACTCACAGATCAAAACTGATAGATTTGTTTCTCACCAAAAAATGTGTCCGCCTACTGCTTTTGTCATAGTTTCTAGTGTCAAAAGTTTTTTGACTGGACACATGTAGCAATTCTTATTATATTGTGTTTTATTAACCAATGGTCATTTACTGGGGGGTGGTCATTTACTGGTGCTTTGACCCTAGTATACTTAAATCAACATAGTTAAGAAATAAGCTAAATTAATACCTGAGTTTGTGAAGCAGTGACGTAAAATTACTGATTTTGTTGCAACAGAGAGGGAAAACATTTTGAGAAGGGAATATGGAAGTCTAGGCATTTAAAAGGCTTATTAATTAACCTTTTATTGGCTGGTTTTTTGACATGTACAAGAAACTGGACTAAAAAGAACATAAATTATTTTCGGAATCTCTAAGTTCAGTCATATCACTCCACTACTTCGGGAACTACACTGGCTACGTTTTCCACAGAGGGTCGAATACAAACTCTGTTGGCTTATGTATAAGTCACTGCACAACTCGGCTCCGGAATATCTATGGGAACTATGCATTCCAGATGAACTAGCTGACAGGCGTCTCACGCTTAGATCAGCTACGTCTACGGCGAGAGGAAAAGTCATTATACCTCTACGCAAACAGCGCACTAAATTTGGTGAACGCGCATTTGCGGTCGCAGGCCCTATGGCATGGAATGCTCTCCCAGCAGAGGTGCGAGGCTGTGAAAGTGAAGTGATGTTTCGGAAAAAACTTAAAACCCACTTGTTCTCTAAATCATTTGAATAAATCTGTAGCACGTGACAACAAAATAAATTGTTTTAATTAAATTACAAATTTAAAAGCTTCAATTAAATTAACTTAACAATAGAATCACCATGTAAAGCGCCCTTGAGGTATTTTATTACGAAAATGGCGCTGTATAAGTTATCCATAATTAATTAATTAATTAATAAAACTATGAAGCAAAGACAAACAAGAACAACAAAATACTGGTATATAATATATTCATAAACACGATCAACATATATGTTAAGACTTTGAGTTATCCTATGCCAATCCAGCTTCATCCCACACTGTGTAAATGGCGAAGAGATGTACGAGAAGCCGGAAGATCTATCCCAAAGAATTCCTAGTTGTGTGACGAATTGACTTATCTACACGTCCTGGACATTGGATCATAAAAACAAAAGTTGCTCATAGAAAATGTGAATAGCAGATGTTGACTTCTGTAGCTCAATCACAAATAACTATCGACGTGCTAATAAGCGACGTGATAACAATTTCTCACCATGGTTGTTGATCGTATTCGCGATCACAATGCAACATCCGTGAACACCTAATATTTGAAAGAGTGATGTGGTTTCTATACTCGCTACCTACCCCATACGGATATGCGGCGTGATGTTTTTTAGACAAACATACCGTCACGCCCTTTCCCCGTAAGGGTAGGCAGAGAGGATAGAACGCCACATCACTCTAACTGTGCATACAGATCTCGCTTCCTCTGCATTCATACATCTTCTCATGCCCGCGCGCCGATTATTCCGACTTTTGACTTGTCCATCTTCAAGTATCTGTTGGATTTGGTCATGCCGTGTCTTTCTCGGTCTTCCTCTGTTTCTGCACCCATCAACATTCGCATTGTAAATATTCTTAGCCGTTCTTTCGCCGTCCATTCGTTCTGCATGTCCAAACCAGCGCAGAGCTCCTTTCTTGATTTTGTCGATGATGCTCGTCTCAGCCTTGCATAATGTACGGATCTCAACATTTGTGCGTCTATCGTACACAGTTTTACCACATATTCGCCCGAGAGATCGCATCTCGACAGCATCCAGCCTACTTTCATCCTCGTTTTTCCAAGTCCATACTTCGCTCCCACACATCAGGGACGGGACCAGGACTCCGTTGTGAACTGCCAATTTTGCCTCTTGAGACAAACATTTATTTTCCAAGGTCGATTTAAGTGCACCGTTTACTCTGTTCCCGGCACTCACCCTCCTTTCAATATATTTCTCAGTCATTCCATCCCTAGTGAACATACTTCCCAGATACACAAATTCCTCTACTTGTTTTAGTATAACTCCATTCACAGTGATTTCATATATATAGATAGATAGTTTTACCACATATTCGCCCGAGAGATCGCATCTCAACAGCATCCAGCCTACTTTCACCCTCGTTTTTCCAAGTCCATACTTCGCTCCCATACATCAGGGACGGGACCAGGACTCCGTTGTGAACTGCCAATTTTGCCTCTTGAGACAAACATTTATTTTCCAAGGTCGATTTAAGTGCACCGTTTACTCTGTTCCCGGCACTCACCCTCCTTTCAATATATTTCTCAGTCATTCCATCCCTAGTGAACATACTTCCCAGATACACAAATTCCTCTACTTGTTTTAGTATAACTCCATTCACAGTGATTTCATATATATATAGATAGATAGTTTTACCACATATTCCCTGAGAGATCGCATCTCGACAACATTCAGCCTACTTTCATCCTCGTTTTTCCAAGTCCATACTTTTTATTTATTTATTTATTTGACACTTTATATACATATACAATAAATATACATATAAGGGCGGGCATATTGCCTTAAGGCAATTTCTTCCTACCTACCCAAACCGTTCAGTTTGAGAAAATTATAAATACATGGACATATTGAATCTTACAATTTTATACAATAATTAAAAGCAAAGATTAACAAAAATAAATATATGTATAAAAAAAAAAATAACACTTTACTATGAAGAGAGGAGAGGGGATGGGAAGGAAAGAAGAAGGATAAAGGAACAATTTAAATATTTAGATTGTGACATTTCAATCTCGACTTAAATGTAAATAAAGAAGGGGCGTCTCTAACATTAGTGGGTAGATTATTCCACAATCGAGCGGCTACTACTGTGAAAGAGGAGGCAAAAAAATTAGAGCGATGACAGGGTATTAAAAGGGTTCTCTCGTTACTAGAACGAAGAGATAGTCCGTGTTGTGACATACTTCGCTCCCATACATCAGTTATTTAAGTTATGTAATAATTTATCTGCTGTGTGATGTATGTTAAATATTGGTGATAAATTCATCGTGCGTTTCTTCCAACAATGAGATGTGAGAAGTGAATAATTTCAATGTAAATGAATAGTTATTGTACTCGTAATATCGGTACACCGTACTACGCGATGTTCTCTGCGCTGTGTGTTCGCAGGCAGAACACATGCTCGGCTTGGCCCAGTTACAGCCGGCTAAGAACTTGGAATACATCTAAATACATTCTTCATTGTGTGAGATTATGCCCATACGTCTCAGTCACAAGTCACAAGGCCTACTCTTCCCGGCCGTGCCATATTATGAATGTAATTTCATATATTACAATATGTACAAATGTGCGGTCTGTACTGTGTGTGCATACAGTATTAGGGCCATAAATACGCTAATGTAGAAATAATGCCTAAAGAAATTCGTTTAAACCTCACAAATAAAATATAACGCTTCAAATTGCATTCATAAAATAATTAAGCGGTTAAAAAAATACAAATAAAATTAAATTTAACGATCTTGTGCGTTGTACATAAATGAAACAAGAGAAAAACGGTATCAAAACGCATCGTACAAATGTTTAAAATTCTACAATGTTTGATTATGTCCAAATGCTTGCAGACTGGCTGGATTTCCTCCCTAGGGAGTTGTTCATATTTAAATTTATTTCAACAGAGAGATCTACTAAAATTAAAAAACAATGTTAAAACATGGGCATAAAAAGATAAAGAAGAATATAAAGAAAATAGACGATACAGACATCTACCGAAGAAATATTCCACAAATCACAACTTATGACACCAAAGCAATTATACACTAAAACAATACTCACTTACAGATTCAAAAACTACTCTTACTCAAATGAAAGACATAACCCCTACATCAGTTGTATTGACATTTTTGTCATTTTTCCACATTAGCCAAATGAAGTTTAAACTTGCTTGTTATTAAAGAAATAGTCGAGGATTTTGACTGATTTTTAAGTATTTATGATCATTCATGAAAAAAGAAAAATAAATGTATAAATAAATACATGTCAAATATATTTATAAACGTACGACTAGATATTTGTTTTTTTTTTTTTTTTAGTTTTTAAAAATTTTTTTTTTTAAAAGGTTTATTATTTTGTTTCTTTTTATATTTTATTTTTAAAACGGTTGAGAACCCCTTAGCTATTATCAGGAGACAGTTAGTATTATTCCTAGGGCATTCAAAATACATTGCAACAATACCAACAAATCAATGATTTATGATTTTTGCTATTTCGAATATACCGCGTTATCTTTATTTTTATTATTTTTGTACCTAAGTATGTTAAGTATTAAAATCCCGAAGTTATTATATAGAACATTTATAAAATAACTGTGATATATATAGGTATATTGTTATATAATTGTTTCATATTTTTGTAATAGAACACTGTATGTTAATTGTATTTATGATTATGTTTATAAAAGGCATTTGTGCCGTGTATACACTAATAAATAAATAAATAAAAAAAAAAATAAAAAAATACAAATAATATAATCACTAGATCCTCAACACAAAGACAACTTAAACAAATACAAACTAATACCTCTTTCGGACAAAGGGATTTTGAGTATTATTCAATTAAGATCTATAACCTACTTCCACTATCTATCAAAACAATTAGTAACGAGAAAATGTTTAAAAAGGCTATAAAAAATGGACAGTGGAGCTAGGTAGAAGTAAAATGGATTGTCTCATTCGCCCAAACCAATATTGAATCAACTGCTCCACAAGTTTATAGCTTATGTTAGGTTTTTGTTATTTTCATTGTGCGTTTTGTAATATAAATAATTTAGATGTACATATATACCTTGTTTTTAAAACAGTCTGAATATTTTATTTATTATCTCTGTTTATTAAGTTAGTCTTCTTTGTTTATACTCAAATGTCCTCGGCACGGGTAACCCCAGTGAGGTCACATTATTTTTATTATTGTTTATAGTTTGTAAGAGTAAAATATGAATAAATAAATAAATATATGTATATCAACATACAAAAGATTTAAAAAAGTAGGTATGTTATGAAATATAAAATCAGTTAACACCAGGGCAGGTATTCCGAACGCGTTTACAGCGCGCTATAATGCATATTTAGTACGTAAAAACGCGCTATACCGCGCTATAATTTCGTTTGGAATACCAGCCCCGATCATTAGCATAAGTAGCTTTTGCAAATAATTCGTTAATCGTTACTTTAGAACATCATAAAATATTTATAAAGAGATAATTTAAATTCACAGAGACTCTAGTTAAAAATGTTGATATCGAGAGGTACATTCATTTCCTAGTCTGTGTATACGCGGTATTAGTGAGTGACAAAGATAGTGGTTTGAGAAGGGTGACAATAATATATACTATTTTACCTAGTTCCACGTGTAGATATATTAATATTTATTGAATCCGGGAGTTTGCAACAATCGAATGTAGAATTAATGATTTTATATAAAAATATCAAGTCAGTTATTGTCCTGCGATCCTCCAGAGTAGGTAAATTCAAAAAGTTTTACAAAGACATGTAGTTGATTTGTTCTATAGGAATAAACAGTTTGAATTTAATTAATCTTAAAAAATTTAACTCCGCGTGTAATGTCAGGGGTTCTCTTCCGCTTATTCTCTGTAAATTCTGCTGATTGGTCCGTTTACGGTAAGCAAACCGGATTTTAACAGTTCCCTTATCATTGATTAATTAATATAAACCATCGTTAAAAGTAGTTCGTTTTTTAAAAATATTTTTTATTTCAAGAAACTGCCGTACGCAAGAAAACATTTTTTGTATCCAATTTCCCATAGGGATGAAGTTCCTCATTGGTTGTTGTTAACACGTGTTCACGTGAACCTTTGACGTTTCAAAGTAGTTAATTTTTATCATAACCATTTGTATCCATTGTCATTCATTTTCGAAAAACTTCGGTGTACAATTAAATGCTTTAATTTTTACCACGTGTAAGAAAACATGTTTTATATCTCCAATTTATTTTTTTATTTTTTTACATAAACGGCATAAATTGCCTTCAACATATATTGAACATAAATATGAAAAAAAAAACATTTATAAATACATAACAAAAAAATTAAAAATTGCATAACTACTCGTATAACAATAGTAACAAGTAGGTAAATACACATAAGCAACCAAAAATATTAACGAAATAAATATGAAAAAAACAAAAAAATGAAAAACATTTTTAAATATAAAGAAAAGTTTAAGAATAATATTGCGAGAGAAAAAAAGAAATTAGACTCGTTTTATAACTATCAAGTCCAGAACCAAATATATCAGCCTTGTCCTCAAACTGATTGCCATATATATGGAGCCTAGGGATACGCGAGTGCATGTGATAGTTGGTCCTAGAACTTGCAGAACAAAAAGGAGATCTGTGGCGGGTATGTCGACCAGGTACACGGAAACGCACCAACACCAGCAAATCTGGGCAGTCAATTAATGAATTGATCACTTTATAAAGTAATATTAGGTCAGTTCGGATTCTTCTATCAGAAAGTCTTAAAAGATTTGCTGAAGATAACAATTGATTATAATTAAATAAAACAGCTGGAATATGAACTTTAAAATAATTATATTTTAGAAATTTCTTCTGGACGCGCTCGAGTGAATCAGAATGTACACGATAATGGGGCGACCAGACTAAATATATTCTAAACGACTTCTAACTAGGGAGCAAAAAGTGACTTGATTGGTGTGATACTTTTAAATTTATTAGTAACCCTACAAATAAATCCCAACATACTCGTACTTAGCGCTTCATTTGAAATCTTGTCAATATGTTTGATAAATGTAAGTTTATCATCAAAAATTTACCGTTGCACTGAACTTTCTCGTTGATTTAAATTACCAACAACTAAACATTATATTTTATATTAATATCTGCATTTGCAATAGTGGCTATTCATTCCACCTTTTGGTTCTTGAGTCACTGCTTCTGGAACTCTCATCTAAGTACTCCAGACTCTAGAGGAATTACGACTCATCTCATCATACTATCAATTCTCACTTGTACCAAGCAGGAATATTTACATAATGTTGAAGTTCGTATCTTGTATTGACCAGATGCCATTGAGACGCATCCTTCAGAAGTTAAAATGACTTGAATCATCATCGTCAAATCCTATCGTAACGTCCGTAACCAGCGTGATATTAATTTCTTACAGCATTAGCGAGGTCTGTTATATTTTGAATTCTATAATCATTAATACAAACGCGATCGATTCTTGACGTCTACGTGTTACGTATAAGCACCGTCGATTGTAGATTGAAAATTCACAAGAAAATAATTTATCTCAATTTACTTTTGACATTTCGATTTGATATGAAACGTAATATGTACATAACTTTAGGTGGCGCTGTGTACATACGAGTACATATATCTACGCACGAAATCTACTTAATTTATTGATGATAAAGTGTTATTTTATTTACAAAATCGCTTTAATTTATTACACGGCTTGTCCGATTTCACTCCGCTTGAAATGTAAACTGTTTTATCACGAACAAAATGATTCTAATTCTTTTAATTACTCAACCTTCGTCTTGTTTTCAACTTCAAGACGTGGTTGCGTGGGTTTACAGCCCTCGGGGTATAAAAATATTAAGTATTATTCGAGTATTATCTCATCTTCCCGTTTTTTCTAACGCGCAGTTGGGCAATCAGCTGTTAGGCCGGCGGCCATCTTGCATTCGTTTTTTCAAATAAGTACCAAAGGCTATTCAAGTACTCGCGCATCACGTTCGTAATTGGAAATTAAGTGGACGCACCCGAATTCGGGGCATCATTGAACAACCTTATGTTTGGACACCTAACAATAATTCGTTTATGTGTCATCTAATGTGTGTTGTCTCGCTTTTTTCTAGATTTTATTATGTTTGTAAGAAAGAGATAAATGGTAGTATTGTAATAGAAGTGAACCACAATTGTCATAAATTAAAAAGTATGTATCGTATTTATCTTTTGAAATGTATAAATTGATCATTATTCTTACTCTGGATGATATATAGCGCCATTTTAGTTATTCAATTTGTCAAAAGTTTTGTAATTTTGAAATTACACCGCCCGTGACGCCGGGAGTTCAAATTGTTCTAATCGGTGAATTTTCCTGACATTTGAAAAGAAAACTCCGTACTCTTCAAAACACGCTAAAAATGGCTTCCCGAAAACAGGAAATCTATCATAAATCACAACGCATAATTGATTGACTATTCTAAACACGTGTTCGCCTGAACCTGTGGCGTTTCATCGTAGTGACCGTCCGAAACAAGATTTTTAGCCGAAACTGAAACCGGAACCTTATTTCGGCTTCTGTTCTAGTTTCGGCTGAAACCGAAACTTTTTAAAATAAGTTAAACAGTCACTTCAGAACTTTCAAAATTAGAAGTTTTTATTGTTCCCCTTATTAAACATTTATTTCAATTAAACATTTATTAAACATTTATTTCAATTAGTTATTATTAAACTAATTGTTATTAAACAATTATTTCAATAAACCCTTCCGGGTTTATTGAAATAAATGTTTAATAAATTAACAATGTTTTGAGTATGTCCAAATGTTTGCAGAGAGGTGGGATTTTCTCCCTAGAAATAAAAAAAAGGCATACATTTAATGAGTCAATTAGTTTATTTTTAGCGCTTTTTGGTTCTTTGTTATGTTATACATATAACTTATGCAGCCGAACGTAATCCGACTCATACCGACCGCAGGTTTCGGCTAAACCGAAGTTTCGGTCAATTTTTGTCCGAAACATCGGTCGGTCACTATGAAGTAGTTCATTTTTACCAAAACGTATTTTTATTCATTTGTTGCAAAAAAGGTGAATCGTTTTTGAGAAGGGAATGTTGAAGCCTAGGCATTTACATGGCTTATGACCTATCACTGGCTGGATCAAGTGGCAACTCTACACACTGTGTAACATTCACCATTCTGCCCATGTTTAAATATCCACATTTCCTCAACTCCACCATCTGTTGACTTTTGTGAAGTAAAAGAGCTGAAACCTTTGTCATGTGGGTGAGATTCATCCGGCTGAACGCATGGGAGGAAATCCAGCCAGTCGGCAAACATTTGGACATACTCAAACCACTGTCATATTTTTATTATTTTTTTGTAGATGTTCGAGAAACTTCGCCCCAAATTAAACGCTTTACTTTCTACCGCGTGTCAGAAAACATGTTTCATATCTACTTTCCCGTAGCACTGAACATTATTGTAACCCGCAATGGCGCCGATGCAAGGAACCGTTCGAATCTCCGAATCGTGATGTGTAACAAACAGCGTAAGAGTGTTGATGAAGCAAACAAATTATTATTATAATCGTATCGGCCCGCTATATTATGACGACGTCAGATGTCGAACAAGTGTACTGCGATTGCGTAAGCAGAGACCTTCGCCTTTTTACAGGGGTACTCAACGGTACAAATTAACAAATCCCTTTGTCATTATTTTTAATATGGATAATTATTATTTATTATATTATTAATTACATATGGCGCCTTTTTGTGAAAATCATTTTAAGGCCGCTGTACAATAACCCTTGTCCGGCTGTGCTTTTCTAGAAAACACTTATTTATTTTATTTACATACAAAATACGCGAGATAAAAACTTTTTCTACGGCTGCGAGAGCGTTTGGAATATCACTCCAGGCGGATGAAGAATATCTACAATTATTTTAATTTATTAACATAAACGGTAAATCCGCCTTTTACAAACATTTATAATACTACATATTTGGTTTAATATTTTTTTTTAAACATAAATTTCCTTATACCCAAGATTTATAAAAAAAAATTAAACCCAAAAATTATACAAGATTTATATTAAAAAAATTAACCTAAAAATTATACAGCATATTCAGTAGAAAGTTTAAATAATAAAACATTCTACAGTAAAACAACAAGAAAATCATAAGTACTGTTTCATACAGCTGGGCAAAGTGAACAAAAAACTGTGTACATCATGAAATGCATGAATAAATAAATATAATAACCATTCACCATCTTTGAAAAAGTTCAAAAGGTTTGTTCTATAGGAACAATACCCTACACTAAAATATCAGATACGTGGGAATAACTATTGCCGATTTTATGAAGTCTATTTAATACGGCATTACAAGTTTACACTGTCCGTAAATTGTTGCTACAAAACGGTGGCACCTGTCTAGTCATTCTTCCAGGCACCTTGAAGTTGAAATAATCCCATATTGAATTTACAATTTAAAAGGTCTATAATTTTTCTTCTATCGTTAAGTTTTAACAAATTTAATGTGTGTGAAATAGATCCAATCCCTTGACGAGTATACTCGACTCGACGAATGCTCTGGGATATAAATCATAATAAGAAAATCGAGTGGAGATAAGTCCGCCTCGTTGTGTAGCGGTTGACGCGTTCGCCTACCATTCTTGAGGTTGTGTTCTATTTCTGGAAAACTGAAAGTGAAATATAGATTTCAAAGGTTTTTTCTTAGTGTAATATTTTATTGTTTCTCTACAGATAGATACCTTAAACGTAAGACTGATCATTGAATCCAATCACATAAATCACATAACTTTATAAAAATCCTAGCTTTAATAACGCGATACATTTTTTTTTTCATTGGCTTAGTTTGGTAGTTTGTCAACAAATAAAATAAAACCACTGAACGTCATCATTGGCAAAATGATTCAGCCAGATGAATCTCACTCACATCAATAAAGGTTTCAGCTCTTTTACTTCACAAAAGTCAACAGATGGAAGAGTTGAGGAAATGAGGACGATTAAACCTGACAGAATGGTGAATGTTACACCGTGTGTAGAGTGGCCACTCAAACCAGCCGATGACATATCGTAAGCGCTGTAAACGCCTAGACTTCTCAAAATGTTTTCCGTTTCTGTTGCAACAAATTTAAATCGTATCGATAATGCTCGTCAATACGAAACATGCTTGGACCTTATAATATCGTCGCTTTCGTGCGTTTTGTCCAAAAGACCATTTCTAACGAAATTGAGTTAAGTGCACAGAAGTTCTGAGAAAGCCCATATTTAAAAAATTTAAATTTTCAATTTTAAAAAAAAATTGTTTTAGGGTTTTTTAAAGTTGTGGTCATTATTTATGCCTATTTCTTAAAAAACTTTAAAACTCTAATTCTGCTGATTTTTTGGTCTGTTAGACAAAAATGAACTGAAGCGACGATATGTTTACATAAACCTAACGGTTTTTCAAAATTATAAGTAAATCAACCTAGCCGCACCGAAGGGGGGGATTCAATAGACCGATTTGGTCCTTTTCACTTTATGTACATAAGCATTCGGCAAACCAACAAAAATGAATAAAATACACGAATGAGTAAAATATGTGTACGCGAAAACATGAATAAATTATTGCACAGTCATAAACACTTCTAACGTTTTATTCTCCTGATGCCATATACAAGTAGGCGCTGGGGTCGTTTGGTCCCCCGTTCGGATCATGTGTAGTTTTTGGATGCTTAGTGAGGGGAAGGTTTTTTTTTATTTAATTAATATAATTATACATTTTTACAGTTTTCAAATTTCAATTGTCTTTTTTTTACTAAAACTAAAATCCCACTAAGCCAATGTCTGTAGCTTGTTGGTGGAGATTATATTTATACTAACTTATAATATTATCTACTTTTATAAAGACAATGAATAACATATATAATTAGGGTGGGTCGATATTTTTTTTTTTTGATTTTTGAAATGAAAGGGGTCTAAAAAGTTGCCTTTTGAATTATTCGGAGTGCAAAAATATCAAAAAAAATATTCCATACTACTTTTGGCCCTCAACCAGAGCTTAAAGCTTTCGAAAAAGTTGATTTTTTGCGCTAAATCGGCTGTCATTTCGTATTTAAGTAAGAAAATCAGCCTAATTAAATTTTATAATGTGCATTAAAATATATTAAATAAGCATCAAAGGGCGTGAGTTGCTCTTTATTTTGTAATAAATGGGTAGCATCGTTTTAATGAGCCATTGTTTTCGTTTATATTAACCAGGCGCTCAACGGAATCAGTTCCGCGGAGTGTAAATTTTTTGCATTTCGGTAGTTTAAAAACGTGTTCGAATTCGTAATGTGATAAAGTTATATCTTTACTAACAAAAAATAATTTTAGCAGTATAGATAATTAACAAAATGTTCTTACAGTGATAATCTTCAAACCTCGGTCGAGGGCCAAAAGTAGTATGGAATATTTTTTAAAATAATTTTTACGTTCAATGTGATCCATAATGCAACTTTTTAGACCCCTTTCACTTTGATGTTTAAAAAAATAATAAACGTCATACGTCATCGGGCCACTCTAATGTATGTATATACAAATAATAATAATGTGAATGAAGTATTTAAAAAATATAAACCGTAAATGTAAACCCCTGCACTCAGTTTTTACATCGCCTTTTAATTACACTTAGTATTTCTGTTCTGTACTAACAGCTTATAGATTTCCAGTAATAATCACACATTCGGCATCTGAACACATACTCGTACAGATACACACAACACACAAGTTAAAACAAATTGACACAAGTCGCATTATTTAACGAACGTCAATCAATTTAATTTTACGCCCACGCACTCTTCAATTTAATCGTTTTTTATTGGGAACATATCAAACAAAGCATTTATTTATTTATTTTACATCTTATACAGGGTGTCTGGAACTGAACCCGCCATAGCAAATTCGCATATAGATGAGGTCATTTGCTAATTATTGGACCTTACTTTCCCTAGCTTAAGTCTTATAGTTTGGGAGATATGTCAATTTTTGTACTTTATTGAGATTTTTCCAAAATTTGACCTGCAAGAATTCAGAACTTCATTTTTTTTCATTGTTTTTTTTAATTTTTTTATTTGTTGATAGTTATAAATATTTCCGATTAAAATGTCGGAACTTTTCTCCAACTAGGGTTAAAAAATAAGATATTATGCTTTTGATGAACTTGCTCAATAACCTGCGCTCCAAGTTTTAAAGTCATTGGAAAAGTTTTTGGCTTTTTCCGAATAATAGTTTTTTATTTAAATATTTTTTTAAAAAGCGGAATATCTTATTTTTTAACCCTAGTTTGAGGGAAGTTCTGACGTATTTTAATCACAAATGTTTGGGACTACCAACAAATAATTTCAAAAAGCTAAAATAATGAAAAAACTTCCAAACTTCTGAAAACCTATTGTAATCGGGGCCCTGGACTGGTACCAGGGTCGCGATTACAAACGTCTGTACATAATAACAATGTTTGGATAATTTATAAAGCGCCATTTTTGTGAAAATCACCTCAAGGGCGCTGTACAATAAATAAATATCCCAACACGTCTTGCAGCTACAGAGCGCATGGACGGTTGGGATTCTAGTTCCTCGTCTCCAATTATGATATATATGAGCTAGATATCAGAACGTCTTGCAGCTACAGAGCGCATGGACAATAAGAAATCCAGCCCCTACTTACATTTTTTTTTTTTTTTTTTTATTTGACAATGAAGTTTAGAGTTTAAGTGATATTTTATAGAAATAAAAAGCAAATTTATAACATTAGAATCTAGATAACAACAAGTCTCGCAGCTACTGAGCGCATGGACGGTTGAAATTCTAGACCCCGTTTACTAAATTTAGATATTTGATAACATTTATATAATATGATAAAAATAATATGATAGCTAACATCACAAAAAGTCTTTCAGCTTCAAAACGCATCGACAAATGGAATTTCAACAACATAAGAATGATTTTAAAAAGTTAATAATAAAAAATAATTTTAAAACCGCAATATTAATACATTGAGCAATGAACTAGTAAGTATGGCAATTAAGTGAAAATGTAACAGTACAAAAAGTAAAATATAAAAACCTAAACAAAGATAGCATTCCTTAACTTATTATTAAGGTTAACAAGACAATAGACGGTCAAACTTGTCCCTGTTTTATTTTGGTGTGCAGTAAACAGGATCTATTGTCCTTTTCCTAGTAAATAACTGTAAAAACACTTAGTTCACATTTGGCTGTTCCCTGGGAGATGATAGTAGAAACGCATCTGTGTGCGTAGTGTAGAGTGTAGGTACCAAGGAATATATCCGCTTCTTTTTAAATTTGTTTGTTGTTACTTTACGGATGTTTCCCGCTTAAAATTTCTGATTATTATTTTTTTCCATATTATTATCTTCATCGGTACATATCGAGGCGGTATAAACTTACATCGATATTTATTTTTTAAAATGTGTGTATTTGTATAAAAATTCAATGCATCTTCGTCGGTAACCCGTAGTTGAACATGTTTAGAAAAAAAAAATTGCAAACGTATTCTATTTTTCATACAGAAAACTTAATTTTACTTTGAAGATAAATTCTTTAAAACTTCCCACCGGAATACGTACCCTGGGCCCCGATTACAACGGGTAGTTAACATTTATCTTCAAACTTATAATTAGAAATCAAACACTGATTTGAGTCTACTGAATACTTTATTTTATTTTTACAAATATAAACATATAAAAATAAAACTTCGTGACAATTGTTTCGCCTTATTAGGGCATTTTCAAACGAATGTGAAGATTATTTGGATTGAATGTCCTTATATAGTTATATAATTCAAGGTACTTAAGTAGAAAATAAATGTGTATGTCAATAAATACTTACTTTGTTATATTTTCCCCGAAATTCAAATATAAATACCTAAATTCCCCATTACCTATTAAACACTTATCCTCACCCTTAACCATCGGTTTTTCCCTCAATTATGATTAATGTACATGCTATAGTTCATAAGATTATTTTTATTTTCTACTTAAGTACCTTGAATTATATAACTATACAAGGACATTCAATCCAAATAATCTTCACATTCGTTTGAAAATGCCCTAATAAGGCGAAACAATTGTCACGAAGTTTTATTTTTATATGTTTATATTTGTAAAAATAAAATAAAGTATTCAGTAGACTCAAATCAGTGTTTGATTTCTAATTATAAGTTTAAATATGGAGTTCTACAAAATAAACACCAAATCAAGCAATATTTATCTTCAAGTTTATCTACAAAGTAAAATTAAGTTTTCTGTATGAAAAGTAGAATATGCATACATCTTTTTCTTTTAAACATGTTCAATTGTAGGTTACCGATGAAGATACTTTAAATGTTCATGCTAATATACTCATTTATGCACACAAATACCGATTTTTCTTAATAGACAGTGGAAGATAACTCCGTTAAAAAATGCAAACATATTATATTTTTCTTACAAAAAACTCAATTTACTTTGTGGATAAAATTGAAGATTCATTTTAACTTCCAAATAGAATACGGAACCTGAAGCGTAAAACTAATCGTCTTACCTTCATGTAACAAAAATGATCAAGATACGCTGCGATTGGTGTGCCAATGCAGTGCCCTATGCACTATTATGTGCGGAAAGGGAATAATGATTATGATAAAAATATTTTTGGAGTTGTGGCATTTTTGTATTGGATCTCGGTGTGCAGTTGTGCCAATATGTCAAATTGTCGAAAAGTCAAAAGGAGATAGCAGAGTCATCTATTTAATATGCCGGTAGAGATTAAGCGTCTCATCTGAAGGATATCTGACCATATAAATGCGTTATAAAATGACCTGTAATTAATCAATCACCTTGAAGCCAACAAAAAGGTATTGTAAATTTATCGATACTCTATAAATAATGTATATTTTTGTCTTTACTTATTGTTTTCTTTTTACTGTGGTTCACAAACAAAACATAATACTTATCTTATAGGATAAAACACGGTAGACAACTTTTTGCCGTTTTGACGTTAAAAATACAGAAATTATCACAGTTATTTTATACGTGAACATAACACCCAAGCCCAATTTCGTCATAAAAATGTTTCTTGATGTTGAAGTAAACTCCACTTGGTTGTAATTCCTCTCACTTCTGTTCAGTGTACTCCATAGTCCTAAACGCTCCTGCGTGAAAAATTTCAACACTTATCAGTTCATGGTTTACCTCTTCAATCTGATTCTCAAGGCGCTCTCTTAATATCCATCCACAATTCCTCTTTCTTCTCTAGCTCATATAGTGTCCATGCCGCTCGACTGTGGAATCATCTCCCATCCACCGTCAAAGATGTTACTACAGAATCTCGTATGTAATATGTTCTGTAACTTGAATTATAAAAATAAAACTATTATTTTATTGGTTGGTTGGAAGAAATTGCCATTTGGCGATAAGCCCGTCAATGTAGAAATAGCATTATGTACAAAAATATTAAACAAATAATGCAAAAAACATCAGTCGTCTCAGATACGCTATTTTTATATGTACTATTATTATTAAAATAATCATTATTTCATATTAAAAGTTCTTTATTGATTAAAATTATCTTATTTGGTTCAAACTCCTTGGATTTATTGACAGAAGCGTAACTGACTTCAAAAATATCAATACCCGTTAAACTCTTCTGTTCCCTAGTTCGCCCGCACCTAGAGTATTCCTCTATTATCTGGTCTCCATATTATGATGTTCACATCAAAATATTGAATCAGTTCAACATCGATTTTTGATAAAGTTAGACATAGACCAATATACGTATAATGAGTTAGAAACTAGCTTAAATATATCGTCTCTTCAAGACCGTTGAAATAAATCCGACCTTCTAGTCCTATTAAAAATTCTCAACTCACTCTTTGATGCGCCTGAACTACTGAGCTCACTAAAATTAAATATCCCAACTAGAAACTTTAGACAAAACTTACTCTTTCATACCGATAACCATAGAACTAACTATGGTTTTCATTCCCCTATGCCCAGATTCTTAGGTCTGCCAACAAACATACCAGTCTTGATTTCTTTGATAACAAGTTGTCTTCTTTCAAACGATCACTGAATCAAAATCAATTATAAACACCTCTCTCCCGCGTCCACTCCCACCAAGTCTATTATATACCAGTGTGTCTTTCTACTTTCCTTAATAATAACTTTATATTAATTATTAATTATGGATAACTTACATAGCGCCATTTTCGTAATAAAATACCTCAAGGGCGCTTGTATGTATAAATATGTCCTTAAAAATGCTAATTCATGGGTGTATATGTATGGGCGTATATATATATATATAAATAAATAAATAATAAAAATATGTCAATCGAAGCTAAACTGGCTGTGCACAATGAAGTTTTAGTCCAGTTTAGAACACTTGTGTATGGATATGAAACATGGAACTGGCAGAGGAAGTATGAAAGCCAAACGAATGCGGTCGGAATGCGATCTTTTAGACGAATGTGTGGGAAATCGATGTATGACAGGATTACGAATGATGAAATCAGGGGAGAGTATAAATCTGAGTCAGGTATAACTGATAAGATTAAGAAAGGGTCTCTGAAATGGTTTAGTCGTGTAGTACGAATGGATGGCGAAAGAATGGTATAACAAGTATATTTGGCGAAAATGAACCTTAACGTGAGACGAGGACGACCAAAGAAGACGTGGCATGATGTATAAGTGTGGAAGAAGCTAGAAATGTATGCCAGGATAGACACGTGGCGGTGCATTCTCTCTACCTAGCCCTACGGGGAAATGGCGTGATGGTAGTAGTAGTAGTAATAGTAGTCCTCTAAGGTACAGAATTGTTATAACAGAGCTAAATAACGTTTTAAAAAAGGTATATAGAAGTCTACGCATTTACGGGGCTTATGACCTGTCATTGGCTTCATAAGGCCAGTTTTTCAAATTAATTTTATTATTTAACAATAGACTATCAAACTAAATCATTTTTATGTTTAAATATTTTTCCTTATCGTATTATCAGCGCAATTTTAAAATTACTCCGTGTGTGACGTCACAAGTTCTTTTCGGTGAATTCTGCTAATTAGACAGTTGGCTACCCGTAAACCCGAAACCTATCAACACTCGTATCATTGGTTGATTCGAAAGAACGAATAACATCGTTCAAAGTTGTTTTTATTAAAATTATTTTAATGCTCTTATTTTTAGGCGCATAAGAAAACAGTTTTTATATCCAATTTCGCGTAGTACTGAATTTCCTCATTTCTGGGCGGGTTGCGACCGCTTTGTGACGTCAGCATGTGTTTATGAAATACAAAATGCGTATTAAAACGCACAACTACGTCATCTTATACATTTCCTTTTCTTTTCTCTGGTCCTCTGAATCGTCTCTGCGTGACGGCGATTCAGGTTTCGAACCAAAGATCTTTAAGATGCACTCTCGTGCAGTCTAGTGTAACCAACCATGGCCAAAAATGCAAGGATACGTCTTTGTTTTAATATTTATTCATTTAAGTGTACAATACAGTACTACTGCCAATTACAATGTCCATAAATTATATTGTTAGGTATTTTGTAATTGTTTCTTACTCGCTTTCTTTGTTTTATTTTAAAATTGCATAGCGCTAAAAAAGCACCCGATATTTAATTTCGTAGATTTTGATAGTTGGTAAAACCTATTCACATACCACGTGTTCTGTGTTGTCAATCTTTATTCCCTAGTAATTTATGTCTCCGATAGGGGTGGGGTACTCAGTACAAATTAGATCCTCTCACCCTCATGCTGTTTTAGCCTATTTTTAAACAACATTTCCCCCCAATAAAACATAATTAAATCTACAATCTACGAACGTAAAATACTAACTGTCTTTCTTATACAACACAGATCTTCAACCCGGGTTCCGCAGAACCCTTGGGTTTTTTCAAACGATTTAAAGGGTTCAGCACTTTTGCTGATTGGGAATATTTTGTACAAATAAAATATGTAATACAATGTAATATGTAAAGTTTAAAAATCTTGTATTTTGTCATAAATAAATTTTAAAAAAATAAAATAATAAAGTGTTATGGTGGGTAGGTACTATAATTTCACTTCAGAAATCAGTTAAATGCTTCATGATCCAGTTCGAACTGAGAGCCAAAAAGCCAGTACAATTATTTAAGTATACATGTGTTTTGTTTTATCATCAAGCATCGAGTATCAGGATAGGATGTTTCTGTTTTAAATCAAATAAAGGAACTACACCACGTGTGCCGCTTCCTCTGAATCGTTCCTCTTCCTTCGTCTCTCAAGTTCATCTCAAGTGCTTGTAGTTTGTAGTGTATAATGTGTATACAGTATGCAGTATGCAGCATGCAGTACGGGGTCTGGTTTGTTTATTTTTGCTCATTTTATTCCCCGAAGTTGCTAGCCTCGCTCAATCGTCATTGTTTTGATAGAAGTAATGAAGGTTCAAAATAGAACATCTTCCTCGAGTACTCGAGACTTTTATCAACGTTTGGAGCGTACCACAAATGAGTCATTGTTTTGAATAGTCAGATTTTTAAGTAAAGTTATCATAGATCAATAGTTCACATACATTTATCAGTAGTTTTTTGTCAATTCTAAAGCGGCTTACTTATCTTAAGTTCTTAACGTAAACTTCATTACCCTAATATATTGTAGTATTTAATATAACCAGCGGCTATCGCTGACTGTTACATGCTAGAAAATTTGGCCCTACGGGTCTCGCTTTATCAGCCCTGCGGGCCTTAGTGAAATTGAAAAATTATTAGAATCTCGGGCACTGTGAAATTTCACCTTTTAAGCCCAACAATTTATTTTTATTAGAATCTCGGGCACTGTGAAATTTCACCTTTTGAGTCTCACAATTTATTTTTATTAGAATCTCGGGCACTGTGAAATTTCACCTTTTGAGCCTCACAATTTATTTTTATTAGAATCTCGGGCACTAAAATTTCACCTTTTGAGCCTCACAATTTATTTTTTGCTGTTTTGTTTTTGTTCTTATTTTCTAACAAATAAATAGTTCGGGTAAATTATTTATTTGAAAAACGAAATAAAAATAAGAATAATCTGTCACGCAGAATAACGCTTAGAACTCAAATATTTTTTAAAAATTATCTGTCAACGCTGACGTCAATAACCCTTCAAATACCACACAGTTATTATACATTCAATATCCCGGCGGCCTCCGTGGTGAAGTGGTTAAGACGCCTGACTCACGCATGGAAGGTTCCGTGTTCGATTCCTGGTGAGAACGCAAAAATCAAATGTGATTAATATTTCAAAATGTTGAATTCACGATAAACCAAATACTCACATGAATTTTAGTATTCCCAAAAACCGCATGTAAATCTATCTTTATATAGTTAGATTGACATATCATTTTATAAGCAAAATAAAAACGTAAAAACATCCTGCCATCTAGCGGCCGATTTGTGGAACGTTAAATCAAAATTTTATCCAGTATATGAACCAAAATCACATCTTTCAACTCACGAATCTTTTCAAAAAAATTAGCCAGCAGGCAAAATAAGCTTGTACAGGACAGATGAAATCAATCATTTCTAGATAATTGTTGCATTGGACAAAATTAATCGCACAACTCTTATCAAAGTATACACGATTTCATTAGACATTTGTCTCCAACTCACAAACGCATTTGTGACTTATTCTTCAATACGAAAAATTTGGTCAGTCTTATTACATTACGTAAATAGTCGTATTTATGTTAATGAGCTAAAAGATGCACCGATGAATTGTAATTTTATGACTTTTGACCGAACGGGATGAAATTGAATTTTCATTTCTAAATGTAAGCGTTTTTTTATTCAAATATTTGAATTCTCGCTGCTACAAGCACTTTGAATGAAATATTGGGCAGTTTACCGTCATGTTGCCAAGTGGGTTAAAGCTGCACCTATCTTACAGTCCGTGTTTTGTGTAAAAAAAATAGAGACAGGTAAAGCGTACAGCAGTTATAAATATTTATCGTTAGTATTTACACCTCAATAATTCGATGTCACTTCTTCAATAAAAAATAAAATTGGTGTTTTATAGATTTTTGTGATATTGCGGAAATTGGGACAATTTTTTATACATGTAACGTTTTGATTGAAAGGCGATTTCGAGTGTTTTGTGACTATGTGACTCTTTCGTGGGATATGCTTCGACAATGGGCGTAACTGCCCCTCCAGGCATGCAGCAAAAATCCCAAATCTACGATGGCTTCGCGACCATCAGGTCCACCAGAAGTCGAGTCCGACTCAAGGACACCGCCGGCCCCAGGTCCTCTCCGACACCGACTATCCTCACCACCGGACACTCGGAGTACTTCACTCTGAGAAGAAACAACAGACAGACCTTCCTGGACAACAACAACGTCGCCAGAATGATGAAGCCGGATTCGCCTAACGCGGACAATTCGAGAATCCTCTTCGAAGAACCAATTTATGCCAAAGTCTCGCCCCCGAACAGTAATGGCACTTCGCCATCCAAAAGCACGAATGGCAGAAAAGAAGTGCATTACGATTCGATAGACATCAAACCAAAGAGAAAAGAATTACATAGAAAAGAAAAAACTAAACAAAGAGACAAAGATCCGATGGAAGTCAGAATTACACCGATAGTACAAGATCCAGAAATAGTTGTCGATGAATTCAGCGAATCAGAAAAGGACGATTTCAAAGTATACCAAAATGGTTTCCACAAGTTTTCGGATGCTATCAACGGTACCAATAATCGCAACATCATACCTTACGGAGATGACGATTTTGCACGCAGAAGCAGCGGGTCATACTATAGTGAAAACGGATCTGAAGAAACTGCCAACGGGCCGGTCGACACCAAAGATTACAACGATGACGTTTTGAAAGAATTACCCAGCATGGCATCGAGGTTTCACAGATCGCCTCAGAAGTACGCCACCCTTAACTCGCGAAGACCGAAATCAATCGACGTCAAACCGAGCTACGAAAACCCTTACTATGGGAGTTTGAATCGAGCCAAAATTGGACATTGCTCCGAGCCGAATACCCCAGTCACTGGACATCCGAACGATAGCAGATTTGAAGCGAATGACACGGGTATTCCCAGCCCAATGGAGTTGAATAATTTCTCTTATCCGAACGCTTTTCCGAAGCGCAACGGAGTCAGGAGATCAAACAGTGAGGTCGGTGGTTTCTACAACAGGATACCAAACCTTAACACTCTTCCAAATTACAGACATTCGGTGTCGGTCGATGTGACTTCTCTGAGTTCGAAGAACCACGTGTGTTGTGAGTGTATCACGGGGTCCGAGTCTCGTGGCTTTCCTCTGTCTCCTGGCATCAGCAGGAGTTCGGGGTTCAGCCAGACTCTGGACACGCTTTATGAATCCCAGGACCCCAAAGTCGGTTGCCAGACTATCTTGCGGTCCAAACCGCCCGTTCCTTGGTGGGATTTGGCCATCAGGAAATCGAGGTACCAGAGCTGCCCAATACTGGACGAGGTAAATACATAAGATCTAATTTTATGAAAAAGCATAGGTAGTAATAAATTTTATGCTGAAAATTTCAACTGAACCGTAGAATTTCAATTAGTACCTTGAATTTTTTGAGTTTTATCTTTAAATATTTATTTGAAAAATCAATTAGTGTCATTTTTATGGTATTCTTTTTTATTCAACATTTTATATGATACATTGGCGGGCTTTTTGCAAAAAGGCAATTTCTTCCGACCAATCAATGAAATTACAAGTGTTATTGAAATGATTTGTTTCAAAACGTATGCGAAAAAAAAAATGAAACTAGCAATATGTGTATGTAATTTAATAACCCAATATTTTGAGTTTGTCCAAATTTTAGTAGACAGGGACTGGGTTAAACCTGGGTTAATATATTACAGCAGAGATGAAGAAGATTTTAGAGAAGGGAATATAGAAGTCTAGGCATTTACCGGGTTTATGAACTATCATTAGCTGGTTTAAGCAGCCACTTTTAACAGTGTGTAAAATGCACCATTCTGCGTAGGTTTGAACGTCTGCATTCCTTCAATTCTTCAATGCGTTGACGTTTGTGAAGTTAAAGAGCTGAAAGCTTTATCGATGCGTGTGAGCGTGAAATTCGTCCGATTGAATTATTTCACTTACATACTAGGAAACGCCTGAAAATATTTTTTAATTTTGTACGGTGGATTTATTGACAATAAATTCAACCCTTCGTTAAACGTTCATTCAACGAACATTCCATTCAGTTGAATGTCGACATTTAATGAACAGCCTGGCCGCTCAGTTCAGTGGCTGATTTAACTATTTGGAAGCATCAATTATCGACTTGCTTATCCATTCTCAGCGCCTCCATTGAAATATCTATCGATCTTGAATCTTGATAATTATGTAAATATTTATCATTAAAGACTATTAAAAATAGCAACCTCACCTTTTTCTGCCACAGAATATGTTTACAAATCGTTATATACAAAACCACCTTGTAAAGTCAACATTTCACAGCTTTTGTTGGTAATTATTAAAAATTCTTGCCAATATTCGTTTTTTAATTACATTTCTGCCGATAAGTACTGCAAATTCAATTTCTAACGACGCGTGAACAAGAGTACTCATTTTCCAATTTTTTTTGTAATTTGCAAATTATTCTTTCATTTTTCAGGGTTAAGATGTTAATTGATTGATTTGGTGCTTATTTTGTAGAACTCCATATTTAAACTTATAATTAGAAATCAAACACTGATTTGAGTCTACTGAACACTTTATTTTATTTTTACAAATATAAACATATAAAAATAAAAACTTCGTGACAATTGTTTCGCCTTATTAGGGCATTTTCAAACGAATGTGAAGATTATTTGGATTGAATGTCCTTATATAGTTATATAATTCAAGGTACTTAAGTAGAATTATATAACTATATAAGGACATTCAATCCAAATAATCTTCACATTCGTTTGAAAATGCCCTAATAAGGCGAAACAATTGTCACGAAGTTTTTATTTTTATATGTTTATATTTGTAAAAATAAAATAAAGTGTTCAGTAGACTCAAATCAGTGTTTGATTTCTAATTATAAGGTTAAGATGTTAATGCCTTTTTATTTTATTTATAAATCATATAACACAAAGTATTTTACAAGTATAATACGTTGAATTACATTCCCAGGAGTTACAACAACTCAATTCGGGACATAAATAATATTAGCATTTAGAAAATAACACATATTGAGAACAACAAAGAAACAAAGCAAGTTTAGCACCTTTATAACTAAATATAGCACAACAATGAATAAGCCTTAAACCTTTTCTTACATAAGCAGAATAAATATATATAAAAAATTGCTTTTAAGAATAAAAAAAAGTAGTGAATCGACTAAGGGAGATAAGGTCATAACCATCACATGCCATGCAGATGATGCTGCCATAGTGATGATGAGAACATATCCATCTCAGTGAGTAAACATCTGAATGCCTAAGAAATGTCGTATAGTACAATGAACACATGATTATTGGAAACATAATTCGGATATACAAAACGTGTGTCAGACCAAATAATCATGGTGTATACAACAGAGGCGAGGATAGATAGAGAGAAAATAAAAAATACGATAAACCAAGTAGAAAAACTAAATAGAAAAACTAAATAGAAAAACCAAATAACTGCTCAGAACGTCAGGGATGAAAGTACTAAAGCTAGGGTTTCCTAGGACAGCGGTGCCCGTATCTTAACGGCCGTAGTGAACGGTGATGCGGTGGACAGCCGTCGTAACGGTGACTAGAGAGTGGTTTCCTAGGAAAACGGTGTTAATAAATGTTATCAAAACAGTTTTCCTAGGAAACCACTCTCTAGTCGCTGTTACAACGGCTGTCTACCGCATCACCGTTCACTACGGCCGTCAAGATACGGGCACCGCTGTCCTAGGAAACCCTAGCTTAAAGGCAATCGCAGGGAAACCCAAAAGAGGCAGAATCTAGAGTCAAGAAGTTAGACGGATTTGCGATACCCAGTGCTTAGTAAATAGATTATGGAGACAATGTTTGATTATGTCAAAATGCTTGCAGACTGGCTGGATTTCCTCCCTAGGGAGTTGTTCACATTTAAATTCATTTCAACAGAGAGGGAAATTTTTTGAGAAGGGGATATGGAAGTCCAGGCATTTACAGGGCTTATGACCTGTCATTGGCTGGTTTAAGTGGCCACGTTACACACTGTGTAACATTCACCATTCTGCCCATGTTTGAACATCCACATTTTCTCAAATCTTCCATCTGTTGACTTTTGTGAAGTAAAAGAGCTGAAACCTTTATCGCGTGGGTGAGATTCCCTTCCCAAAATATTCCCTTATTCATTCCCTTATCATTCCCTTATCATATTCCCTTCTCAAAAATGTTTTCCCTCTCTGTTGAAATAAATTTAAATATTAAAAATTGTGTTCATGTTTAAAAAAATATTATTGTGTATACTCGTCAAACACAAAGGCCAGACTCGTTTTTGGCATGTTCAACCTTATTTGTTGTATTTTTTATTTTGTGTTGTTTTTTTTTTTAATAGGGCTATGTATAGCGTGTGAGCTCGCCAATATATGACAGTAAAAATTTTATTGTCTTTGAATTTCCTAGAGTTTTAACCATCGAAAAAAAAGAAGATTGCAAATAAAATCAACAGACAATGGAAATTTGATGTGTATTATTTTAATAGATTGTTTATAACAGAAAAATACATAGAGAAATATGCATTTTTATTTTTTGTAATAAAAACAGTCTAGTAAATTCGAATAAATAAAAATACGCTTTATATTAACAATATTAAATGCAAAAATAACATTGAATACTTGAAAAATAAATATTACTGAGTGTTACAAACATAATTTAAAAAACGGATAGCGATTAAAGGTAAAAACTATCTTTAGTTTAATTCTTATAGCGATAAATACATAAACATTATAAAACAGGAGTTATACAAATACAAAAATAATATTGTAACTAGGCGGCTACCTACACGGTTAAATTTCGAAACACCAAGCAATTTCTTATCTCGGCTACGCTATGTAAAATGAAAAAAAATATTTAAATTAATAATTTCATCACGCCATGAAGTCGCCCCTGGGTAGCGCCTGCTAACGTCAATCAACAAAAACATCCTCGTTTTAATTACAATATTTTGGCTACGCCATAAATCTCTTTTTTTAAATAATTTCTCACGTCACAAAGTCGCCCCTGGGTAGCGCCTGCTAACGTCAATCAACAAAAACATCCTCGTTTTAATTACAATATTTCGGCTACGCCATGAATCTCTTTTTTTAAATAATTTCTCACGTCACAAAGTCGCCCCTGGGTAGCGCCTGCTAACGTCAATCAACAAAAACATCCTCGTTTTTATAACAGTATTTCGGCTACGCCATGAATTTCTTATAAAAAATGTCAAAACGTCACAAAGCCACTCTCTGAGTGTCGCTACTGACATCATTTACAAAAACATAATTATTTGTGCTTTTTTCAGATACGCAACATTTTTTTTAAATACACCTACCTAACCGATAAAATACTATTAGTAATTAAACCAAGGTGTGCTTTAAAGTTGCGTATGGCCAAATAATATTATTTATTGTTAGAATATTATTGACATGTAGTTCAAGCATTGCTGCATTCACGTTGCTTTACTTCTGAGAGCTTAACTGCTATGTTTTTCTATGGTTATGTTAATGTCATCTGTCATGTATTGGCGAGCTCACAGGCTATACTTACGCCTTTAAATATATGTAAAGACATAGTAAAATTGAAATGCCATATATTACGCGTTTGTAACGTGCCCATTTTATCATGCGTCATTGCATCATATCCATCGATTTAAAAACGTGTAGATAGAAAATATTTTTCATCAATAAACTTATAAAATGAGAATTGAATTCCAAATGGGTGTTGTGATGGCGTCATGCTCGTGATGAGGTTGATCTTCGTATAATGATGTAATACATCATCCATGGCTAGAAAGTGTTTATTATTATTGTTAGTTTTTATTAATAGCACCTTTATTGAATCGAAGACCTCCTTCTAAAAACATCAAATGTCCATAATTTTCCAAAACGAAATTATTTGATTTCATTATTCTCTATCTTTCTTTCAAATATTAAAAAAAACGTAGGTACCTTAAATTCACTGTTAACATTATATTATTATTATTATGGGTAACTTATATAGCGCCATTTTCGTCATGTAATACCTCAAGGACGCTTTACAAATTGATTATTTATTTATTTTACAGAAACAAACAGTCGACAATGATAAAATAACATAAAAACGATACGGTTTAAAGACAGATTAGCAAAGTTTCTAAATAAAAATCATACATATTAAATTTTGGTACAACAAAATGGTGTGTTTATGTGTATTTGTACGAGAGTAAGTGTATAGGTGTGTTTGTGTGTATGTGGGAGTAAGTGATCAGGTGTGTGTAAGTGTGAGCATCATTAAATAGCAAGTTGGATCGTATCGCAGTCAGAAAGAATCAGTCTTAATTTATTTTCAAATAAATTAAGGGGCGTGTTAAATATATCAATAGATGAAAAAAAAAAAAGTATTATAGTTGGAGCAAGAACGATAGAGGAAAGAGAGTTGTGCATAGTTAGTGCTACAGGCTTACAGATGGAATAAATACTTATTTCTTGTCACGCGAAAGGGGACATTAAGATTAATTTTGGAAAGCAAGTTAAACGAGTCTACTTTATTATTTAATAATTTATATAAATAGCATAATTCAGATATAGTGCGTCTATTTTCAATAAATATAAATACGTATATAAATTCAATTTTAACTTTAAGAATTTTTAATTTAAGTAAAATTATTTACTTTGCTATCACATGCTACGGATTTATTCAAATTATTTAAAGAACAAGTGGATTTTAAGATTTTTCCGAAACACCACTTCACTCCCACAGTTTTACACCTCTGCTGGGAGAGCATTCCATGCTATAGGGCCTGCGACCGTAAATGCGCGTTCACCGAGTTTAGTGCGCTGTTTGCGTAGAGGTATAAAAACTTAAAGATACGGTGCAAACAAACAAACAAACCATCACGACGTTTCGCCGCAGGGGTTGGCAGATAGGATAGAACGTCATATCACTGTCTTTGCATACAGAACTCGCTTCCACTACTCTACATTCGTGCTTCTTATGCACGCACGCCGATTATTCCTACTCTTGACATGCCCGTCTTTAAGTATTTGTTGGATTTGGTCATGCCACGTCTTTCCCGGTCTCCCTCTATTTCTGCATCCATCAACTTACGAATCGTACATCTTTTTAGCCATCCTTTCGCTGTCCATTCGCTCTTCATGTCTAAACCAACGCAGCACCCTATTCTTGATTTTGTCGATAATGCTTGTCTTAGACTTATATAATGCACGGATCTCGACATTTGTGCACCTGTCATACGTCGTTTTACCACACATTTGCCTGAGAGATCGCTTTCGACTGGATTCAACCTAGTTGGATTAATTTTCCAATTTCATACTTCGCTCCTATAAGGGTGCTAATTTTGCCTCCTGAGACAGACATTTCTTTCCTAGGTAAGTTTTAGTGCACCGTTCACCTTGTTCCTGGCACTCACCCTCCTTCCATTATCTTTTTTTTTGTTTTTCCATCCCTGGTAAACATACTTCCCAGATACACAAATTCTGTTTTTGTGAAAACTGCAATTTGTTTGGAAACAACAATAGTCTACATCAATTTGTATGAATGAACAAAACATATCCTTTAATTATTGTTTCTACGACTATATTGCGTTGGACAGTTCAAAGGTGTTCTGGATCGTCTTTTATATAGATTTTTTTAGCAGAGTTTACTGAATATTTTTACAAGTCTAAATATGGTGAGTTCAACTATTATAGAAGATTCTGAAAACCCGCTATTTATAAAGGTATATTTTTGGTCTTAGGAAATATGACCACATTTCGGACTATCGTAGACAACTGAAATGGCTCAAAATTAGACAGCGGAGAGACTATCACTCCCTCTCGCTTTTGTTCAATGTACTTCATAATCCTAACGCTACTATATACCTGCGTGAAAAATTTCAACGCTTATCAGTTCATGGTTTACCTCTTCGTTCTAATTCTTAAAGCACTCTCTTAATACCCATCCATAATTCCTCCTTCTTCTCCAACTCATATAGTGTCCATGCGGCTCGACTGTGGAACCATCTCCCATCTACTATCAAAGATGTTACTAAAGTATTTCTCTTTAAATCAAGTCTGAAGAAACATCTCCTTTCTCTTCCTTTATCTCTCCTGCTTTCCTCTTTCTTCTTTATTCCTTTTTTCCCATTGAGTAATAGTACTGATTTAAGGTAATTTATGTACAAATACGGCATCGGCCTCGTGGTGTAGTGGTCAGCGTGTTTGCCTACCATGCAAAAGGTCTCTGGTTCGATTCCAACATAGTTGACATAAAATATTTATTTAAAAAGTTGTTTTTACATTAGAATATTTCATAGTCCCTTTATTTATCCTCTTTGTTTTTGTATAAATACGTTTAATTTTATAATAAAGATACCAGTCTCGAAGATGTCGCGAAAGGGATGAAACCGGTCGGAGTATTAAATTTATTTTAGTGATTTAAAAAAAAAAGTCGTTATGTTATTTAACTTGGAAGATTGTCTATCAGAACTGGTAACATACAGAATACTTTATGGATGTGATCATTTACTAAAACTGGTTTCAAATTATATTTATTCGCTTCAATGCCACCATATTAGTATGTATCTTTTCAATTATAGAAATATTATTGCTAGTGAAAAAATGATATCCGGCTCTGTGGTGTAGTGAAAAACGATACGAATTTTTGTTCATTCCGACCGAGTGGAATATGGTTTGTGACACTTGTTCAATTGGACTGAAGAAATAATTTGTTGAATTTTTTTTCTTTAAATAAACTTCGGACCTCCGATCCACGAGCCCATAACAGTAGCCACTGGACCACAACCCGATTCATCAATTGATCGAAATTCGAAATCGTATTAAAGGCTAGTTGCATCACAGAAGGTCAAATTGTCTTTGATCCGCGCCTCGTGTCTGAGGATGGTGATCACGCCCGACTTCAGACATGGCTCGTCTGTGGACAGTCTCCCTCCATCAGTCTTGAACGGTCTTGTACTGTCCTGTAAGCATGTGTCTGGTAATTCAGCGACCAAGCCGCTCCATCTTGTCTTTTCGACACTTTCTCGAAGGATAGTTTTCTCCAAACTCTCAGAGTTCCCTTTGGAAATATATCCAAAGAACTGCAAGATTCTATTCTCGCACATGGGTGTGTCTTTCTCTTATGTCTGGTTCCTGGGGTATAGATATATTTGCACGTCAATTCATTTCAGCGTTCGCCGCAAATGCCACATTTCGAATGTTTCGATTTTCCTCTTTTTGTTGTTAATGGTTATACTACGATTCTTCCAAATTTTCACCAACCGACTCATAGCACTTTGGGCAATACCAACACGTCGCCGTATTTCACCTTCACACCCTCCACCATCGCTGATGAGAGAACCTAGATAAATGGAATTGTCGACTCTTTTTAAGTTATGCAACAAAGATAATGGCGCTACTTTATTAGCTCGATCAATGATCATAAGCTTAGTTTTGCTCATATTCATTGAAAGTCTCAAGTCTGAACTAGCAGCATCACGTGCGTTTTTATGACCTTCATACCTGCCCTTATCGGTACCGGTATGAAGGTATGAAGGTCATAAAAACGTTAATAAGATTTTGTAATAAATAGAATATTACAACAAGAATAACCTTTTTTTAAAAAAATATATTTTTAGATTTATGTTTTTTTATTTTTTTATTATTGCGCGATTAAAAAAACCATTCGTTTTAAAATTGCAAAATCGTATGATTTCCTCATTTTGAGTGCATTTTACCAGACTTAAATCGCAGTTTCTTTTACTGCAAACGACATTTGAACTCCATGTTAATTTTAAGTCTCAATAATATTTACGTGGCTCAGCGTTTGCCTCTAATTAGTAAGGTAAACTCGTCTAGCGTACTTTTTAACACGTTGGTCCTCTATATTCTATAGCTATAGACAGATACACTTGCTCTTACAAACACAAATCTCAGTACCCAACACTGACTCGGTCAAACAGCTTTTTTATGACAGTGATGAACTAGGGTCATTGCCCCAAAAACGCCTATCTTTTGCGTTTCCTGTACAATTTTTTTCAAATAAAAAAAAATCAAAAACACACAATATTTTTAGTATGTCCAGATGTTTGTAGATTATCTTCTTCGTACAATAAAATCTGGTGTGTAGTGGTCAAGACACTTGACTCACACACGAAAGGTTCCGGGTTCGATTCACGGTGAGAACTCAAAAATTAAAAAATGGGATTTTTCTCAAGCCTGGGTGTTCTGTGATGTAATTCACCACTGTAATTAGGCCTCCTGGCCTGTTGTGGTGCAAAAATAAATAAAATAAAATAACTTTGTTTTTAACCACTTATTTTTTCTTTTTTCTACCAACCGGTTTCAAAGCTACCCGAGCTTCTTTATCAAGGTATAATTAACTAACAAATTCTATCATATTTTGTTTTATCAACGTTCATTAAATTTATGGAGCTAATAAATCAAGTCTTTTTTGTCTTGTAAGGATAGGAAGCGTTGTTTGAGATGGTACGATCTTTAAAACTTGACGAAAACGGTTATTTATTTATTTTTTTCTTATAAATCGCTTTTTTAATTTCTGAGATTTAAATTGTCTAATTTTAACAAAGAAAAAGTCCTACGAAAAAAAGCATTTTTAACATACGATGTTTTACTTATTGGTACATGAAACAGGTGGTACCGTCTACAAATCCTGGCTGGCACGTGTATTGTTATTAAACCAAGCAGCTCTGTACAGTCAACCATTCCTGTCATAATTTTGTAAAGCAGTAGTTGGTCCGCACACACTCTGCGGTATTGTAGTGAAATGATTCCATGGAAGGTGGAGGCAGTGAGAGTAGATACATAAGAAATACCGGTTTTGTATTTAAGGTACTTTATAAATTTGTTTTTAATATTTTCTATTCTACTTATATATATGGCATACTGGGGATTCCATATTTTGTGCACCATTTTGTGAAAAGAACCTAAATTATATTGTTATGGTATTTGTCACAATCGATATAGTGTAAAGCTTCCGCTAAACTAAGTTTTGTAAAATTTCCATTGAGAATAAACGTAAAAATGGCAGTTTTCAATAAAAAATAATAAAAGCGCTATCTATGAATAATAAGTTTTATATTTTCGTTTACAATCACCTTATTTATTGAACACTTTATGTACATATACAATGTATATACATATAAGGGCGGGCATATTGTCTTAAAGTAGGGAATTAGATATTGTTTGGAAAAAATAACATTTATAAAAAGAATCCGCCTCCATTGTTTAGCTGAGTTTGCTTTGTTTACTGTAGGAGTAAAGTTGTTTTTATTTATTTTATTATAATACATCACTATTTATTTTTTAATGCTGGCTTAGTTTAATAGTCTATTAATAATTATTAAAAAAATACTCACATACCTCATTCTACCCTGGTTTTAAAAATCTGGTTTGCTTACGACCTTCTTTGTTGTCCCGTCACCCGTCACCCGTGTCTAGTCCGTGTGCACTTGCGATCCAGACTCGATCCTGTTATGTGATCATCATCAGTGATCAATATTGTTACCTGAACTCTTCCGTACGTCTTCTGCAACGGTCAACTATCCCATTCAAGAAATTCTGAGAACTTGGCGATCCGTTGTCCGATCGAATCAAAGAAAAACTCATATCGCAGATCTGTCGTATAAGTTGATAAGTTCATGCTTTTACCAGCTGAGACAGATTAAATGCATACGAAAAAATTTGCCAGTTGATGCCGCCCGTCAATTAATAAATGCGTTTGTGGTGTCTAGAGTCGATTATTGTAATGGTATCTACGCAGGTCTACCAATGAACAAATGACTCGCGTACAGTCTGTATTGAATGCCGCAGCTATACTTATCTTTGGAATCTCTAAGTTCAGTCATATCACTCCACTACTTCGGGAATTGCACTGGCTACGTTTTCCACAGAGGGTGGAATACAAACTCTGTTGGCTTATGTACAAGTCACTGCACAACTCTGCTCCGGAATACCTAAGGGAACTCTGCATTCCAGATGAACTAGCTGACGGACGTCTTACGCTTATATCAGCTACATCTACGTCGAAAGGAAAAATTATTATACCTCTACGCAAACAGCGCACTAAATTCGGCGAACGTGCATTTGCGGTCGCAGGCCCTACGGCATGGAATGCTCTCCCAGCAGAAATCCGAAACTGTGAGAGTGAAGTGATGTTTCGGAAGAAACTTAAAACCCACTTGTTCTTTAAATCATTTGAATAAATCCGCAGCATGTGGTGAAAAAGTAATATGAAAAAGTAAAATTTTTTTCTTAAATTAAAAAGTTAAAATTAAATTTATAACTTTTTATATTCACCTTGTAAAGCGCCCTTGAGGTATTATATTACGAAAATGGCGCTATATAAGTTATCCATAATTATTATTATAATGACAGGTCATAAGCCCTGTAAATGCCTAGACTTCCATATTCTCTTCTCAAAAATGTTTTTCCTGTCTGTTGAAATAAATTAAAAAATGAATAACTCCCTAGGGAGGAAATCCAGCCAGTCTGCAAGCATTTGGACATACTCAAACATTGTTTAATTACCCAAAACACTTAATTAGGTTGAATTGACCGAACCGTATTTGCTTATTTCCGTTTTCGAAGCAGTTTTATAGATCGTTTGACGTTTAATCATCAGCACGGCCATTATATTAAGCAAAGTGCCGTCGCATTAAAACAATAAAAAATCCTCAAATTAATCACTATCTAGGAGGTAGAAAAGATCCAGAATACCACCACAGGTCGAGAATTGAAAGTGCAAACCAAAACAGTCCGTTACACGTTTGTTGTTAAACTGAAACGAAACTAAAAATTTCGAACGCATTTGTTCTTTGCAAAATATCTAAAGGGTTTCTCTAGTGAATTATTACTCTCGAGTATCGTACATAGTTTTACCGACATCAGCCTACCTGCGTTATAACCGTATTTATAAAATAAATAAATAAATAGTGTAGTGACGCTGAGGCAATATAATACACCGTTACTTTAATCCTCTTTGATCCAATTAATAGCCCTTTTTTATCACTCTATTCATCTCTCTCTTATCCAGTGCAGGCGCTGCATTCGCCCGAGCACGGCCACAAATCTCTCACTTTTTTGTTCCTAAAATCTTTTGAAGGGCTCCAACAGCCGTGGGAAACCCTCGTTTATTTTCCAAGTTTAATTCATCGCCATCACCACACTGCGCACTGCTTCAAATATTACTGTTACTATTACGGATAACGTAGAAATGTAGGGGTAGGCAGAGAGGATAGAACGCCATAACACTCTATCTTGGCATACAGACCTCGCTTCCTCTACATTCATACATCTTCTCATGCACGCACGTCGATTATTCCTACTTTTGACATGTCCATCTGCAAGTATTTGATGGACTTGATCGTGCCATGTCTTTATCGGTCTTCCTTGTTTTCTGCATCCATCAACATTTGCATCGTAGATCCTTTTAGCCGTTCTTTCGCTGTCCATTCGCTCTACATGTCCAAGCCAACGCAGCACCCCTTTCTTGATTCTGTCAAATAATGCATGCCCCAGCCTTACACACTTCACGGATCTCGACATTTGTGCACCAATCATACATCGTTTTAACACACATTCGCCCGAGGGATCGCATTTCGACAGCATTCAACCTACTTTCATCATCATTTTTCCAATTCCATACTTCGCTCCCATACATTGGAAGTTGGAACTAGAACTCCGTTGTGAACTGCTAGTTTAGCCTCCTGCGATAAACATTTGTTTAACATATTACAACAGAGATGAAGAACATTTAAGAGAAGGTAATATGGAAGTCTAGGCACCTACAGGTCTTATGACCTGTCAATAGTTGGTTTAAGTGGCCACTTTACACACTGTGTAACATTCACCAATCTGCCTATATTTGAACATCTATATTCCTTCAATTCTTTCATCTGTTGATGTTTGTGAAGTTAAAGAGCTGAAACCTTTATTTATGCGGGTGAGCTTCATCTAATTTGTTTGCCAAAGTATATTTTAGTGCACCGTTCACCCTGTTCCCGGCACTCACCCTCCTTTCAATATCTTTCTTGGCCTTTCGCAAAGGCCGAGAAATTATTAAATGTTACTAAATAATTGAAGACACGGCTGAATGGAGGCAGTATGTCGCAAACTTTGGAAAATGTACTCTTATGCATTTAATAATAATAATTATTATGGATTGAAGATTGTAGTAAATGGAGATAGTTTGAAACAGGTCGAAGAATTTGTATATCTGGGTAGTATGTTTACTAGAGATGGAAATATGGACAAGGATATTGAAAGGAGGGTTAGTGCCGGTAACAGAGTTAATGGTGCCTTAAAGTCTGTCGTAGCAAATAAGTGTCTATCGCAAGAGGCTAAATTAGCAGTTCATAATGGAGTTCTGGTACCAACCCTAATGTATGGAAGCGAAGCATGGAGTTGGAAAAAAAGGGACGAAAGTAGACTGAATGCTGTTGAAATGCGATCCCTCAGGCGAATGTGCGGAAAAACAATGTATGATAGGTGCCCTAATGTCGAAATTAGAGCAGAATGCAAGGCTGAGTTAAGCATTATCGACAAAATTAAGAAAGGTCTTTTGCGATGGTTCGGTCATGTGGAGCGAATGAATGATGAAAGAACGGCTAAAAAGATTTATGATGCGAATATGACTGGTTGTAGAAGTCGAGGAAGGCCGAGAAAGACATGGCATGATCAAGTACAACAAATTCTTGAAAGTGGTCATGTGAAAAGTCGGAATAATCGACGTGCGTGCATGAGAAGATGTATGAATGTGAAGGAAGCAAAGGAAGTGTGCCAGGACAGAGTGGTGTGGCGTTCTATCCTCTCTGCCTACCCCTCTGGGGAAATGGCGTGATGGTTAGTTAGTTAGTTAAATATTTTTCTAATTTCCGTTAACGATATATTTACAATTATGATGTGAATCAAATGTGTTCTCCGTAGTTGTAAATATATGTACGTTCCTCGACATGTCTTTACTGTAAGTTGTTTATACTTATATGGAAGAATATTATGCATTTACGGTATGTTTTCTGACACATTGTCGGTTAAATCCAGTTATTTCAAAGTGATGATACGCCGTCTTCATTACAGAAATCTGTCATTATAACTTCCACATCTTTATATGTCAACAATTATTATAATTGGTGAAAATTGGTATTCCATGTCCGCTCCCTAGATTTATTTCATTTATTCATTTATTAGTTTATACATACATTGTTACAAAAATGGCACAAAAAACACTCAAACAGGCAAATTCTGCTTGTATTTCATTCTAGATGGTAGCAATTACAGCTGGTGATGAAGCATATGGTGTCCACAAAGCCTCCGTGCATCTCGTTAAAGCCTCCATGCATTCTCGACGACCAGAACCGCGATTCTGTAACTTTCCTTACCGTTTTTAAGGAATCCTTAAGTAGGGATTTTATCCCTCGCAAAAGATGTCTTTAAAAATTTTATGATTCTCGATCTACTGTTGATAAGGAAAGATCCTTACAATTTGTGGTAAGGATAAATCCTTAATATTATATTTGGCTTCTGGAAATACCGCGTTAATTGTCTATGGTTTTATGTTTTAGCCATAGAAGTAAGAAATAATCGCTCAAAAGTCAAAATTGTAGTAATTATGGCCCTAGATTTTCTAAATAAATTTTGGAACTGTTGTTCCTCCAACTCTAAAGGGTTTTGAGTATCTCTTAACAGCCTATAATGGGGCCTCAAAGAATTTGCTTCCTTCTAAATATCCTGCAGCCATTATTGAAATATTTTTTATCTATAATCCTAGAATGAAAGAACAATGCATAGTTATAATAACATGACACTGCCGTATGTCAAAAACCTATAATTGTATGCAAACTTCGATGTGGTTGACATTATTAGATTATAGTTCATTTTATTTGATAAAAAATATTTGTAAGAAAACAATCATATAAATACATAAGCGATCATTAAGTAAACTCGATGTAAAGTAAACATCTACAATAAATCAATTTTATGAGGTATTACAAGGTTTCTTTTATCAACATTTTTTTTTTTTTTTTAATTATTTAATTTTGTTATTTTTTTTTGTTAAAACAGAGTATTAAAAGAATAAAGGATAATTACATAGCAATGAAACGAACTACATATTAACAGTAAAAATAGTAAACAAAAAAGATCTCACAGAGGCATGGTCTGTTCGTGGGTATACAAGAAATGTTTATGAATTTTTGCTCCTATAATAAATACAGTTATAATATTTTTGTGTAAAATAAGAAAGATAAAAGAAAATATTCTGTAAAAGATTATAAGGTGATTTTTTCATAGTAATTAAAAAATTAAATTAAAAATATAAAAATAATAATATTTGAAATACAAAGTTTGACAAAAGCATAAAACAAAGTAATTATTTTACGTAGATAGTAATTTATAATGACAAAAATATAGAATAAAGTAACAAAAAATGTTGATTTACGTTTATATGCGAAATGAACTATGTATTTAGAATACTTTTCTGTTCGAAAAGTTTTAAGGACTTTGGCCTTCGCGGAAGGAATCCATCTGTCAAATTTTTGATCGAGAATCGCAAACATCTTTAACTAAGGATTTGATCCTTAATAGTCACCTCAAGTCAAGGAACATAGTTACAGAATCGCGGCTCAGGACGTCGAGAACCTGATGCCTTGTAAAGTAGGCAAGCGTGGTCAAGGCTCTCAGGGCCCCGATTGCAATGGGAAGTCAATATTTATCTACAAAGTGAAATAAAGTTTTCTTTATGAAAAGCAGAATGTGCTAAACGTGTTCAATTATAGGTTACCGACGAAGATACTGTAAATGTTCATGCAAATACACTCATTATTAGCTTCAACAGGTAAATGTTATCAACCATAAAATCCCTAAATGTTGTAAATGGGGTCTAGAATTCCAACCGCCCATGCGCTCGGTAGTTGAAAAACTTGCAATCTAACTCCTATTTTTGTAAATGGGGGCTAGATTTCTTCTAGAAAGTCTATGCGCCCTGTGGCTGCAAGACGTGCAGTTATTTAGCTCCTTTATATGATAATTGCTAATGGATAATTAGAACTAGAATCCCAACCGTCCATGCGCTCTGTAACTGTAAGACACGCTAGGATAATGATTTATTGTACAGCGCCCTTCAGGTGATTTTCAGAAAAATGGCGCTATATGAATTATCCAAATATTTTTTTTATTTTTAAATTTTTTTTAGTAATAACAAATAAAAATACAATATTACAACTAAATACAATTTTTTACATTAATCAAATACATATATTTACATTAACGTTTCCCATTACAATCAATATAAATAAAATAATCCGTTTAAGCGTCCGCATTCACTCTGCTCTCATCCTTCCTCTGCTAGTTCCATGTTTCACTTTAATTCACTAGTGTTGGGACTAAAACCCCGTTGTGCACTGCCAGTCTAGCTTCGATCGACATATTTTTAAGGGCAATTACTGTGCTTAGTGCGCCGTTTATTTTGTATCCCCCATTCACTCTCCTTTCAATATATTTTTCTACTCTTCCATCTCTTGAAAACATGCTTCCCAGATACATAAACTCTTCTACTTGCTCAAGACATTCGTTGTTTACATTTATTATGCAGTCAGTAAGCTCACTTCCCCTTTCGAATACCATCACTTTTGACTTACTTTCGTTCATCGCCAATTCGCTCTCCAGGTATACAACATTTTGTAAAATTACAGATGGTTCCTTCTCCCATCTGACACTGAAATATTTTATGTAATATTTGGGAATATGGATGCTATTAAATTTGTATGTTTTTATTTGAATTTATGTGTCTAAAATTGATAATAGAAAGGTCTCAAGATGGTAACATTTAACCAACTTGCATAATGCTCGGGCCTCGGATGCTCTGTTGACTTTACAACCTTTTTGGGTTGAAAAAAAAGTGGTCCTTTTCGTGGCCTTGTGTAACACCCTTCGACCTGTGTTTCCCCAACTTAAATCAAAGACGTCAGTGGATAAAGGTGTTAATAATAATATTTGGCTGATTTATATAGCGCCATTTTTGTAAAAAATCACCTCAAGGGCGCTTTACAATTGTATATCTAAACTTACATTCTAACTAAACTTAAGTGATATATTATATTTCCAGATTTAAAATTGAGGGTATGATAGTCTAAAGAAGTGGGATTTTAGTTGGGATCTGAACTGACTGGGACTGTCGATGATTCGTAAGTTTGAAGGCAATCGGTTCCAGGCAGAGGAGCCGGCGGCGGCAAAAGCACCATCTCCAAATCTAGTGTTTGGGGAGCGCCGGATTTTGACAAGTTTTCCTCTTCCTGAATCAAATGCTGACCTAAGAGTAGATTTTCTTTGACATGTATTTTCCCTAATACAATGGTCCGATAGGTGTTTTGGAGCCATTTCATGGAGGGATTTGAATACTGTCCAGCACAGCTTGTATTTTATTCTCTCTGGGCTTTTTAACCAGTGCAAATCTCGAAGATGTTGTGAGATGTGAGAATATTTTTTTACTCCCGTAATAAGCCTCGCTGCTGCATTGAAAACGGATTGAAGTTTATTAGTTTGATATTTTGGGAGATTTGCGTCTATTCCATTACAGTAATCTAGACGCGAAACGACATAAGCAATTTACAAGAGCTTTAGTTGCGTCTATAGGAATATTTTTCCGCACGGATTTGATCTGTCGGAGATGGAAGAAACCAGCACTTACCGTTTTATTGACCTGATTGATTGTTTTATTGAGTGTTATGTGACAAAAACGAAAATAATGTAATAAACACCAGGGCCTGATCATGAATGGCTATCTTCATCGGTATATACTGAGATGGTATTAATAGTCTTTATTCAATAAAATACACACATAATTACAATATTTATGTATTATTATTGCGTTTTTTAAAATTAATTTTTATTATTAACTTTTTAAAATCATTCTTATGTTGTTGAAATTCCATTTGTCGATGCGTTTTGAAGCTGCAAGACTTTTTGTGGTGTTAGCTATCATATTATTTTTATCATATTATATAAATGTTATCAAATATCTAAATTTAGTAAATGGGGTCTAGAATTTCAACCGTCCATGCGCTCAGTAGCTGCGAGACTTGTTGTTATCTAAATTCTAATTTTATAAATTTGCTTTTTATTTCGTTTTTAAAATATCACATAAAAAAATAAAAAATAAAAATGTAAATAGGCGCTAGATTTCTTATTGTCCATGCGCTCTGTAGCTGCAAGACGTTCTGTTATATAGCTCATATATATCATAATTGGAGACGAGGAACTAGAATCCCAACCGTCCATGCGCTCTGTAGCTGCAAGACGTGTTGGAAAATTTATTTATTGTACAGCGCCCTTGAGGTGATTTTCGCAAAAATGGCGCTGTATAAATTATCCAAATATCCAAACATCATTAATACATTATAAAAAGAAAACAAAGTATTGAAACATATTTTGTCCCGATAAACTATTAAATAATAGTTTGTCATTGGGTGCTCAGACATTAGTTTTAATTAAGAATCAAATAAAAGAGTACAGACATAATACTGTATACATACAGGGTGTTCTTTAAACCCTGTCACATCCGAAACCACTATGATCAGTATGGGCAAGAAGACATATTAGCATATTTAAAAATATATTTAGAATAAAGATTTAAAAAAAAAAAAAAATATTGAAAAAAACAAATGGTTGTGTACTTCTGCAGGGGAGAAGTGAGGAAAGCGCGGCGCAGTATTGGTTTCCCCCCTCCCCCTTCTCGTTTCTCCCGAGCAGAAGTAAGCAACCATTTGCTTTTTTTGATCTTTTATTTTTTAAAATTGTATTTGTTCTAAAAAAATATTTTAATGCGCCAATGTGTCTTTTTGCTCATACTGATCATCGTGGTTTCGGATGTGACAGGGTTTAATGAACACTTGTATAAAATAATGAACATATATTATTTCGTTTTGAATCTTTGAAAAATATTATTAAGAAGATAGAAAAGAAAAAACTCCATATAAAATGGTTTCAAAATTTATTTTTTTAAAATAAGAAAATAGACAACAATATATATACCTAGATAAAAATTTTAATTTTGTTTTTTAAATTTAACAATATTAAAATTTTAATTAATTTAAAAAATATATATAAATAAAATACTTTTTAAAAGTTTGACAACCATTTATCAACATCCTGTATGAAAGAAAGCCCCGAACATAATACCAATACATAATTTGAACCCTCGGGCATCTGGTTTTATGGTCCATTCTTCCATTTTAGCCTTTTTTCCGTCGAATAGTAAACCCAAACAAGGCTCACGTAAGCAAAATATGGTAAATAAAACAAACCATTTCTTCAAAAGGTACGTTCAATTTTACCTACAAATACCAAATGAAAATTGTGAAATGACTACTTTTTGATTAATGTTTATTTACCAAGTTTATTATTGTTAAAATTTACCTTCTTTTTTTTAACCTTTTTTATATTTTGTGGGGAGGGTACTTTCAGATACTGGATTTGTAAAAAGGTTGTCATTCTAAATATCACTTAGATGGTTCTCTTTAATAATCCGTGTCTCCTTTTTACATTTTGTCTTTGTTTTTCTTTCCGCTTTATACATTTTTTGTTTCGGTCAGTTTTAATGTTATTATTTCTAAAATGAAGGTCGTTCTATCGATAAATCTAATAAAAAAACATGTTTTATAATCTCCGTTGGCGGATATTTTGGAGATTTTTAATTAGTCAATGCTCGAAAATTTTTTTTAATGACTTAACACGGGGTTCTATTTTTCTGAATTATAATTTTTATTTTTTATGGATAATTTTTGTGAAAATTAAAAAAAAAACAACGTGTCTTGCAGCTACAGATCATATAGGCGGTTGGGATTCTAGTTCCTCTTTTCTAATTAGGTTAAATTTTAATTAGAATATAGGAGCTAAACAACAAAACGTCTAGCAGCCACAGAGCGCTAATGAGTTGTTTTATCTTACGTTTTTACGCAATGTATTTTGTCCATTTTTAGTCGAATGCAAAAAATATTTTTTACAACTTTATGGTGCAACTTGTTTACAGCAATATCGCAGTTGGATCAATAATCCCTCTTTTGCCCAAAATAACACAGCATTTTGATGAATAGTCCCACTTTTGCCTTATATACCACTTCAGTTATAATCATAATAATTATGGATAACTTATATAGCGCCATTTTTGTAATATAATACCTCAAGGGCGCTTTACAAAGTGATCATATAAAGATATAAATTTAATTGAAGATTTTAAATTTTAGAAAAATAATGTACTTTTTCATATTATTTTTCCACCACATGCTAAGAATTTATTCAAATGATTTAGAGAACAAGTGGGTTTTAAGTTTCTTCCGAAACATCACTTCACTCTCACAGTTTCGGATTTCTGCTGGGAGAGCATTCCATGCCGTAGGGCCTGCGACCGCAAATGCACGTTCGCCGAATTTAGTGCGCTGTTAGCGTAGAGGTATAATAACTTTTCCCTTCGACGTAAATGTAGCTGATCTAAGCGTAAGACGTCAGTCAGCTAGTTAATCTGGAATGCAGAGTTCCCTTAGATACTCCGGAGCAGAGCTGTGCAGTGACTTATACATAAGCCAACAGAGTTTGTATTCCACCCGCTGTGGAAAACGTAGCCAGTGCAATTCCCAAAGTAATGAAGTGATATGACTGAATTTAGAGATTCCAAAAATAAGTCTCGCTGCGGCATTTAGTACAGCCTGTAGGCGAGTCATTTTATTCATTGGTAGACCTGCGTAGCTACCATTACAATAATCGACTCTAGACACTACAAACGCATTTATTAATTGACGGGCTGCATCAACAGGCAAATTTTTGCGTATGCATTTAATCTGTCTCAGCTGGTAAAAGCAGTTGCAGGTGTATAAATAATCCCGCTTTTGCCTAAAATAACACATCAATCGGTTAAATGATCCTGCGTTTGCCTAAAATAACACAGCAGCTAACTAATATATATATATATTTGTTAATCTTTACTTTTAATTTTTGTATAAAATTGTAAGATTCAATATGTCCATGTATTTATAATTTTCTCAAACTGAACGGTTTGGGTAGGCGGGCATATTGCCTTAAGGCAATATGCCCGCCCTTATATGTATATTTATTGTACATGTATATAAAGTTTCAAATAAATAAATAAAATAAATAAATAATCCCGTTATTGCCCAAAATAACTGCAGCCTACCATATAATCTCGCTTTCGCCCAAAATAACACTGCAGTTGGGTGAATAATCGCGTTTTTGCCTTAAATAACTGCAGATAGCTCGATAATCTCGCTTTTGCCAAAAATAACTCTGTCTTTGGATAAATAATCTCGCATTTGCCAAAAATAACACTGCTTTTGGATAAATAATCTCGCATTTGCCTAAAATTGCTGCAGCTCTAAATAATCCCACTTTTGGACAAAATAACACCATATTTGAATAAAATTTTACAAATATCACTAATATTTTACCGTTAGCGTTGTTTATTAATTAATAACTAGGGGACAAGTTATTCAGCTTATAAGTATTTTAAATAATTCATATTGGGATTTTTATGCTCATGCATACTACCTGGATGACGTTATCGTATAGACGATTTGGAATACCTAAAATGTTACTCCCATATCATAGTGTATCATAATATAATCTCAGTAAAGATTAATAAGAAATAAAATTCTGAATATTTTTGCATTTGAAATTCAAAATCGTATATTTTATGTAAAATTCTTCTGGATTATATTTTTATCGATTTGTTTTGAATAATATTTTGATAATGACGTTAATACTAAGATATGAAGAGCATAAATTTGTGTCAATCAGCACTTAAAGGGCCAGATCTTTTAAAATAAAATAAAAGTTTTTTGTTAATGGCCAGTTATATAAATATCCGTAAGAGGGCTCAATATTATTATTATTATGGTTAACTTATATAGCGCCATTTTCGTAATAAAATACCTCAAGGGCGCTTTACATAGTGATTCTATTGTTTAATTAATTTAATTGAAGCTTTTAAATTTGTTATTTAATTCAAACAGTTTATTTTGTTGTCACATGCTACGGATTTATTCAAATGATTTAGAAAACAAGTGGGTTTTAAGTTTTTTCCAAAACATCACTTCACTTTCACAGCCTCGCACCTCTGCTGGGAGAGCATTCCATGCCATCGGGCCTGCGACCGCAAATGCGCGTTCACAAAATAGCAATACCATTTTCAACTAATGTTCGGCGTACTGACCGAACATAATTCATAATATTTTTGATGTTTGAAGCACTTTGTGGTACATTATTATTTAATATGTTTAACTAACATAACGTATATAAAATTTTCACAGTGAGGGTAGAGTGGGCGTGGCTACGGAAGTAAAGAGGAGAGGTGGTTTGTGTGTGGATTTAGGGAGAAGGAACATATTTCAAGTGCATATCCTTGATTATTTTGAAATATTAGAGATTAGAAAGGCTGTAAATAAAAATTTTAATATTATCAATAATAAAATAAATCTTAATAATAGTCCCATTTTAAATATGTTTCCTCTCCCTAAATCCACACACAAACCCCCTCTCCTCTCTACTCCCGTAGCCACGCCCACTCTACCCTCACTGTGAAAATTTTGTATATGTTATGTTAGTTTGTAATTGACCCTGAAGAAGGCATAGTATTGCCGAAACTAGTTGGTTGTCAAATTATAAAAATATAAGTGTTATAAATAAAACAATGTGATTTTATTTTAATATATTAAATAATTCATAATACTTTTGACACGATTAACACTAATTGAGTTTTTTTATGTTCTTCATTCCGCGTATTCGCTTCTCTAAATTATTCTCCATCTCTGTTGTAATATCTGTATGCGAGAAGCAAACTACGGTTTCAAATACGATAAAATTGCGTTACTTCTACGTCGAAATCTATTTTGTCCTCTATTACATATTTTATTTAAATAATTTATTGACAATTCTTGATTAAAACATAATTTTGACAAATCAAAAAACATAAAAATTTTATATATAGGACATAAAGGTCAAAAGTTAGATAGATTAAATTTTTTAGAAATAAATAGGATAAAAAAATAATAGGGATAGAATTTTAATAAATCAGCAGATAGAATTCAAAAACTCACCCTTATTAGCCCCCTTAGTTGGACCCTGTACATTGTAATAAAACAATAAATATTTTTCATATAATAGAATCTTCTCTTAAAGTACACCGCAAACACATTTTTTAATAATTTATCTCACTCTGTTCCATTGAAATATTGCGTATTGTATATTCTTCAACTTATTTTTTAAATGTACCACCTACACTTGAGATAATAATAGATAATATTTAGTTTTATATAAATTATCCTTACACTGTATAATATTCACCAGTCTGAAGATGCCCATTAGAGGGTGAAAGCGCTAATTGGTCAAATAAACAAGTGGAAGTGTACCAAGTATTTTTTAATTAATAACTTATATGTAAATATTTTATTTTTTTATTTTTATTAATAACAAATAAAAATACAATATTACAACTAAATACATTTTTTTACATAAATCAAATACATATATTTACATTAACGTTTCCCATTACGTAAAAGAAATAAACAATTCTTGTGTACATAATAGGTAGTGACGCCTACAATAGATTATTTTATTTTAATCAATAATATTTTTAGAAAAACATAAATAAATTACAAAATTATAGATATAAACGATGTCTTCAATCAGTATTACATAAAGAAGAATTATAGATGTAATTTTTTACTTCTTTCTTAAATATATTGTATTCCTGACTGTACTTTTTATTATCTTTGTTCATTTATGGCCAGTTTTTTTCTTGAAAGCCTATTTCAAACATTATAGAGAAATAAGTAAATTTTGAAGTCGAATTAATTTCTGACATAACTGTCAGTTTTGAAAACGAACGCCTAGATCTATAAATAATGTGGCTAGATTCGGCCATTTTAAAATATAAGAGCATCGAGCCGCAAAAACGTTTGACCATAAAAAAATTGTTATTATATTTTAATCGGGTTGTGGTCCTGTGGCTAGTGTCTCGGACTCACGGACCAAAGGTATTAATTATGGATAACTTATATAGCGCCATTTTCGTAATAAAATACCTCAAGGGCGCTTTACATGGTGATTCTATTGTTAAGTTAATTTAATTGAAGCTTTTAAATTTGTAATTTAATTAAAATAATTTATTTTGTTGTCACGTGCTACGGATTTATTCAAATGATTTAGGTATGTTGTTCGATTCCCACTCTACCCCAACTTGATTCCATTTTTTAATAGTGAGTTATTTACAACTCGTTGAAAATGGCCCTCAAAATTAAATATTTGGGTAAATCATAAGAACGCAAATATTTATTTTCTAAAAAAAAAAAAAAAATTCATTAAAGAAAAATATTCCTCTGTAAGTATAATAAATAAATTAATACATCATCCTATTACATAGTTAATAGCATTAACTCCTAATTTCTTTAATGTAAATAATATTTATACGTTTTGCGGCACCCCAATTCTCTTTTATTGTGTGAATAACTGTTTACGAATATTCCCACAGTAATGTTAGCGTTGAATCCTATTATAAATAGTATCGATAAATCCATTAGTAAAATTGTTAATAATATCAAACGCACTATGATACTTAACTGTGTGATTTCCGATACAAATAACAAATTACCTCCACCTTGTAATAACTTTAATAAAATTAATGGACAACGGGGTGACCTTTTCGATGGGAAGTTGTCGGAAGGCGGTCGTCTGATGAAAGGAAATAAATTTTGGTTTGTTAGACAAAATACAAGCACGGGCAGAATGGTGAATGCTATACAGTGTGTAGAGTGGCCACTTAAACCAGCCAATGACAGGTAATAAGCCCTGTAAACGCCGAGACCTCCATATCCCCTTCTCAAAATGTTTACCCTCTGTTGCAACAAATTTAGATCTAAATAACTCCCTCGGAAGGAAACCCAGCCAGTCTATTAAAGTTTGGACATACTCAAAACATTGTTGGAATGCAATCATTTTAAATCACACATATTGTGTGGTATTTTTCCTTGATTCTTGGTTAAATTTTGCCTTCGACAATCGTGTAAAAAACCAGAATAATAAATATTTTTAAGTTCAAACCATTTTTTATGGAATTAAGTTTTTTTTTTTGGGGGGGAATATTTTGGTTGTAAATATTTCATTTCTACAGTGTGCTTTTAGTAAAATTTTGACGCTGTCTATTGGTGTATTACGGTATTGTCAGTAAATAAAAATCCAATTTCTTGTTCGAAAAATGAATTATTCATATTAATTCGTTTTAAAAATCTGTTTAATTACAGATTTGTGATACAGTTGCTGACGAAAATACTCTAAATTTCAATACAAATATACGCATTTTCGTTCAGAAAATGGATAAACATAAATGTCTTGAACAAGTAGAAGAATTTGTGCATCTGGGGAGTATGTTTTCAACAGATGAAAGAGTAGAAAAAGATGTTGAAAGGAGAGTGAATGCGGACAGCAAAATGAACGGCGCACTTATTTGCACAGTAATTGCTAGTAAAAATATGTCAATCGAAGCTAAGCTGGCAGTGTACTTATGTATCAAAGTGAAATATGGAACTGGCAGAGGAAGGATGAAAGCCGTGTGAACGCGGCTGAAATGCGATCTCTTCGACAAATGTGTTGGAAATCAATGTATGACAGGCTTACGAATAATGAAATCAGGCGAGAGTGTAAATCTGAGTCAAGTATAATTGATAGGATTAAGACAGGGTTTCTGAGATGGTTTGGTCATGTACAACGAATGAACGACAAAATAATGGTAAAACAAGTGTATATGTATAGAAAAAATTGAACGGTAACGTGAGACGAGGACGACTGAGGAAGACGTGGCATGATCAGATAGATCACGTTCAAAATATTTTCTAAAACCGCATTTTAGTTAGTATTTTAATAATTTTGGGTTATAAACTTGATTTTACTGCATGGGTAGTTATTTAATTTACTACCTTCCAGTTTCCAGTTGTTGTAGCGAAAAAAGAGTTATAAAGTAGATGCTTACATAAATAATGAACGACTTACTGAAATTGAACATGTTAAATACTTAGGACTAACAATAGACAGACAATTAACATGGACAATTCATATCAACAATTTAATTAGCAAAGTGGCGACATTATCGAGTCTTTTTTTAAAAATCAAAAACTTTGTTCCAAAAACGGAAAAAATTCTAATGTATGAAGCCTATGTAAAAACTAAAATATGTTATACGCAACTATTATGGGGAGCAGGATATCAAAATGACATAAACAGACTACAAAGACAACAAAATAAAATATTAAAGTCAGTATATGACCTTCCCTATTTAACTGCAACTAGAGAACTTTTTAAACAAACTAAGCAATTAAATATAACTGAACTCTTTCAACTAGAATCATTAAAATTTATCCATAAATTACCCACTAATGTAATTGTAGACGAAGAACTAAAACTAGTAAAAAATTGTAGTCAACATGGACATAATACGAGAATATCAGACAAATACCATATACAACTTTCTAAAACAAGACAAGGACAATCAAGACTAATGAACCAGGGACTGAAATTATACAATAAACTACCAGACAAAACTAAACAAAAGACTCAGACTTTTAAGAAACAAAACACACTAATGAAGTTTTCTATGAAAAACATAAACACATGAAATCCACAGACAAAAAATCTAGACAAACTTTACAAAAGATGTAAAAAATATTATTTTGAACAACAGAGTATAAATGAAAAATGTATATATTATTTTATGTAAAATGAATGTTATAATCCGTAAGGGTTTATAAATAAATTTTCAAATAAAAAAAAAATAAAAAAAAATACACGTGTAAACAATAGCTCATTAAATGCTTATTACGAATCAATAAATAACTCAAAAACGACAAAAGGTGAGTTGTAGCGGTTATGCTCTGCGCGGCGGTACAGTGTTCTATCATTCTTATAAAAAAAACTGAAAGAACCTTCGCTAAAATTCGCTTCTGAAGTAAGAACTGTTTTTACTGTCCCGTGAAAAATGATGTTTTGGTTTTACAAGTTAGGCCAACGATATATATTTGATAGGGCAAACATTAATATGGCGTCTTGTTATAATTTATGCATTTATGTATGACGCGCATTAAGCTGGAATGTTATCTAATAAAATTATAATTTTTCAATTAAATCTAATATCCTATGGCTTTAAATCATATTTTATTGCAGTCTGATAGCCGCATCAAAAAAATATCTGATTTTAAATATGAATTTATCGTAATTAAATACCTCTTTTTAATAAATACAGATTGGATTTTAACCCGGAGCAGCGTTTTTGATTCGCATGCTACTCTCAGATAAAAATCCTGAAAAATGAAAACCGAATACAAATATTTTTTAAGGGTATTATAAGCAAACTTAGAAATCTCCATTGAATGAGTTACTGAGAGATTTGCGATAAAAATAAAGGTCTATGAAATACTGTCCAGTAAAAAAAAATTTTATGCTAATTATTAGTAGCATAAAAAATATTTTTGAATTTGTAATTTTGAATTGCCGCAAAAACGGTCATTCCATTGGCCACGCCCCCAATACGTCACGATTCATGTTTATTTGTTCCCGACCATTCAAATTTGTTTAGAACATTGTCACGAATCCTTACGTCACTATCAAGGCTAAACATGTCGCGTTTTTCTAGCGACGTATTAAAAAAACCTTTTTTAAAATTAGACATGAAAGCATTTCTCCACAATTTCCATATTGATTTTGAGAATACAATTAATTATTCCATTTCATATATTTTTATCGTTATTCGTAGTATGTGATATTTCCCTATTGTGAGATTTGTAACAGAGAATGCTAAGTTTGCGGTGTCAAGTAGTATAATTGAAATCTGTTTTTGCAAGATCTAGAGACGGTTTTAAATAACGCTATTATTAAGGTAGGAGGGTTTTTACATATAGTTTATTTTGGCATCAATAACTAATTTTCTTTTTTTGGTAGAGATTTCTAAGTTTGCTAAGTACGCTTTGCTTCTATCCAATTGAGCTAAAGGCTTTCCTAGTGAATTATTACTCTGAGGATCACTGGTAAAAACACCTTTTGAAATCAATATTTCATGTCAGCTGTACCGGGAATCGAGCCCGAGACATCTTGAGTGGTAGACAAACGCGCTGACCATTAACACCACAATGCGGATAACAATAATACATACTTATTTTAAATAGATTTAACCTTTTTAAAGTCAAAATATCATATCTTTGGAATGTTGATTGGTCGTCTTTTTATGTCATGATCAATTGATTTAATTTTATCGAGACTCAGACGGGCCGTCAACTCAGTATAGAATAAATGGCGTTACTTCAGCCCAATGGTTAAACACCGTTCTCAACACTACGATTATAATATTTTTATTACTTGATTACCATAACATGTGTACGTTATTAGATTCAGGTGTTGTTGATAAATAAATAACGCGTAATAATAATAATCCATTGGCTTATTATGATAATAATGTCAATATGGCGTCTCTACGTAATATGGGATTAACAGATTTTAAAATCAAACTTATTGAAATGAAATTCAGCCCTATGGAAATATTGGATTTAAAAAAATGGATTCCTGTGCCGCGATTATGAATGCTATTTTCATCCTTATTAATTTTATGAATAACTTTTATAGCACAAATGAGGAAGTTCAGTGGTTTTTTAAAAATTTTTATTTGTTAATAGACTGTTAAACTAAGTGTTTCTTTTTTTTTTTAATTTTTATATATCGTATTATCGGCGCTACGATTTTTCAAAGTTTTGTATTTCTGAAATAACTCCGCGTGTAACGTCAGAGGTTCATTTCCGCTTATTCTCATTCTGTTCTTCCCATTGGTCCAGAAGCGACAAGCAGACCGGAAATCTTCCATAGCTCTCAGATCATAGGTTGATTCACATGAACCAGTGACGTCATTTAAAGTAGTGCGTGTTTATCAAAATATTTTTTATTATTTTTTCTGTACATTTTCAAGAAACTTTGCAGTACAATTTAATGCTCTAATTTTTACCCCGCGTAAGAAAACATTTTTTGTATCCAATTTCCCGTAGGGCTGAAGTTCCTCAATGAGGAACTGGCAATAATGTCGGTAGCTCTATTTTTGAAATGTCAGTTACGATCTGTCAACTTATGGCCATCGATATAAACTTATATTTACGTTTCTGACTATCATGATTATGGATAACTTATATAGCCCCATTTTCGTAATATAATACCTCAAGGGCGCTTTACATAATACTATAGATAAATAAATTTAATTGAAGCTTTTAAATTTGTAATATAATTAAAACAATTTATTTTGTTGTCACATGCTACGGATTTATTCAAATGATTTAGAGAACAAGTGGGTTTTAAGTTTTTTCCGAAATATCACTTTACTCTCACAGCCTCGCTTCTCTGCTGGGAGAGTATTCCATACCACAGGTCCTGCGACCGCAAATGCGCGTTCACTGAATTTAGTGCGCTGTTTGCGTAGAGGAATAATTCACTTTTTCTCTCGCCGTAGACGTAGCTGATCTAAGCGTAAGACGCCTGTCAGCTATTTCATCTGGAATGCATAGTTCCCTTAGATATTCCGGAGCAGAGTTGTGCAGTGATTTATACATAAGCCAACAGAGTTTGTATTTATTTATTTATATACGGCATTTCTGCCATTTACATATATGTGGTATAAAGAGTGCTTAGAAATAAAAATATTTAAAAAAAAATCGAGTATGAAATATTAATATACTCGTACTGTACACATTATTAATTACTTGAAATACATATATATTTTAAAGAAATTATACAATAACAAAATACATTAATCAATCAAATTATAACTATTCCAACCCAATCTTCTGAAGATGATTTGCTCTTTTTGATAAAAATATGTTGGTCACTTTATTTTTTAAGTTAGGCAGAGATAAACTAAATATATCAAAATGTGATGCATATTCATTCCCGGTATTCTGTAATCTAACAATAGGTGAGTTATATTGAGCTACCGTTCGAGAATTTTGACAATAAAATATTGTAGATGTTCTGCTTAATCTAGGTGGTACATAGAATGAAATCAATTTCAGTAGATCAGGGGTATCAAACATTGGTTTTATTATTTTATATAAAGTCATAAGATCGGTCGATGTTCTTTTTCAATATTCCACCCTCTGTGGAAAACGTAGCCAGTGTAATTCCCGAAGTAGAAATATGACTGAACTTAGAGATTCCGAAAACTAAGTCTCGTTGCAGAATTTATTTGTAGGTACATATCAAGACAGTACACTTAACTTCTGTACTATCTCCATCTACCTCGGTATGTTCTACCGACTTGTCATGTGTTTGAATCCAACCAATGAATAACCCCGAAAATTTAGTCAGCGTTCTTTAATTCATTGAAATTTAAAATAGTTATCATTTATATTGTAAGGTACAGACACGTATGAAAGATCTTAGAACTCACCAGAACTTAGAGTCACTAGTCGTAAGATGCACCCGAGTATAGCCGGACGTAATCAGACACATCCCAACCGCAGGTTTCGGCCAACTTCTGGCCAAAACCGAAACTTCCGTTTTGTTTTTACAGTTGCAGTCCAATTGAATATTTTTTTCATCTGTCTGTCTGATCATGATAAAAGTCCGCTCGAGATTAAAATGACGGTAGGCAATTTCCCACGAATTGAAACGCCATTTTCATTTTGTTAAGTGTCAGGTGAATTTTGGCAATTAGTTTACATTTCTAGGCTTGACTGGTCCGTGCCACGCCTCCTCTGCAATTACAGTTAACAGTAATTGAGTTAGCGCTGTAAATCACTCCCAGATTGACAGTTAACCCGTTGTGACCCCGCGACGATGAGGTGACGATTTCTCTTATTCTGGGAGGTGATGCCATTTGGATTTCGCTTATTTGATACACCTACGGGTCCTAAAGATATACGAATTCAAATGTTTTTTTATACCCCGAATCTATTGTTTATTTTTTGCATCTTATTCTCGTTGACGGGCAGTGCTAAATAAGTCCTGACGTCACTGCGACCTGTGCAGATATATTTCGCAACACAACAGGCCTCGTCTCTCGTCCAGAGCTCTGGGCCGCGATTACAATCGGAAGTTAAATGTCGATAATTTACGCACTAATGTGATATACCTTCATTATGACGCTGACGTTATACTTTTTTTTTTTTTTTTAAAAAAAAGAAATATTTGCGTTCTTATGATTTACCCAAATATTTAATTTTTGAGGGGCATTTTCAACGAGTTGTAAATAACTCACTATTAGAAAATGGAATCAAATTGGGGTAGAGTGGGATTCGAACCACGGACCTTTGGTCTGTGAGTCCGAGACATTAGCCACGGGACCACAACCTGATTTAAAGATAAATTATTGATTTTATTTTTTTATAAGTGGAATTATACGGAGTAGATTTTCACGGGTACACCTTTTTTCCCACTGTATTTACTTATAATATATAATATGTAGAAAACTATAATTTGCCTATAATTTTGGTTTATTTGTAAATATTGTTTTTTTTTTTGTTGCAGTGGCTGTCGTTTTATTTGAATAAATAAAATAAAATCAGTACAATAAAATGAATAAATAAAATAAATAAAACTAATAAACAAATAAAATAAATCTAAAAAATCTAATAAATCAAATTAATAAAATTAATAAAATAAACAAAATACATCAAATAATGAATCTCACTCGCATAAATAAAGGTTTCAGTTCTTTAACTTCACAAACATCAACAGATGAAATAATTGAAGGAATATAGATGTTTAAATATGGGCAGAATGGTGAATGTTACACAGTGTGTAAAGTGCCAGCCATTGACAGGTCATAAGCCCTGCAGATGCCTAATCTTCCTAAATGTTCTTCATCTATGTTGTAATATGTGAAGATAACTCAGTCAGCTTCTCATTGTAATCGGGGCCCAGCTACTATTTTACACACAGAACTGTTTCCTTCATCAGCCTCGACGAAGCGATGCTTATCGCGGTTCAATTCTGTATATTACAGGTTTTTGCTCATTTTATATTATGTTTTCGATGGTATTTGTCGATTTGAGGAGGTTGGAAAAAAGTCTACAAAAAGACGTTAAAAATCCCTTAAAACCTCGTTTCCCCCTTTCTCACTAGTACACGCGTATTGGTTGCTCATTACTTCACCGCGTCTCCGTGTCCCGTTCTGCATGGCGTGACGCGATAACCATCGCACTAATTATTGCTATTGCCAAAATCCACCTTGTGCGCGTGCGCACTGCCCCGCGCACCGCCAACATGGCCGCGGAGTGTCCGTCAGTAATCCCCTCGACCTTTGGCAGTCGCTAGTTCCGCCGTAACAGCTGTCACCGCCCTAATTGGTCAATGGGAACACACCTGCGCGCTGATTGGCCGAGGCAGATTGATGGAGTCGTGAGACTTCCAATTCGGCGCAAAGGCCGGAGATGTGCGACTCTAGCGAATTGTGTATTATACATTTTTGATGAACGTTTGTACAAATGTAACTCGGCGTACCATCTTGGATATGAGCTTTCTCTACAAAACTGTTAATAACCTAATTGATAGCCCAGAAATTGTTAGAGGCATTTCATAACGAACCCCTGTCCGTAGAACTCGTCAATCTGTACTCTTCGACATTCCTAACTCGACGACTAATTATATACGTCTTGGATGAACATATCAAGTTCTCCAAAACAACGTCTATATTTAAGATGAAGATCCATAATTGGATTGTATCGAGGGGTAGAGACTACTGTATGAGATTGCTTCGGGAATAAATGCATAACATCGCTGCTGTTTTCATTATTATCCATATACGTATATCGTATATGTATAAGTCATCACTGTCATACGTATTATTATATAACTTTTGATTCCATTTTCGACATGTATTAAAAAAAAAAATTATTTTTATTTTTCTATTATTATTTTGTATATTTTTCTATTATTATTTTGTATATTGTTTTGATTATTTTGCATATTGTTTTGATTACCTGTATATTGTTTTAATATGTAAATAAATATTTTTAATTTATATATCGAAGAGTCCCGACTTAACACGGAATTTTCTAACAAGTCGGGACATAAAAAACATATAATTGTGTCTATGTAAAATTGTGTATTTTGTGCATTAAATTATATGAAAAATAGCACTCTTCGAAGAATACAGTTTTAGTTACATCGACATATTACACTGTAAATACCATATTTTTATCAGATCTGTTAGACATTTTAAATTTATCTCCTGCTTAACTTTTAACTTTAACTTTTGATTTTAACTTTTAATTTTAATTTTAATTTCAATTTTAACTTTTAATTTTAACTTTTCATTTCAACTCTTAATTTATACTTATTAATATGTACATCTTCTACCTGCATCTAATTAATTATTGTTTACTAAGAAATATAAATGTTCATGGAAGCAGAGAGAGAGGGGAGGAAAGTAGTAAAGTCTTACTTTTTTTAATTGTTCTTTTGTACCTTTATTTATATAAAGACTGTATGATTTCTAATAATAATCGTAATACCTTTATATGTTACAATATATAATTTAATAATTTAGCCAGCATATTAATTGATAATCAATTTTATGTTTCAATTAGCAATAGTTAAAATACATTTTACAAATTATTTAGCATCACTATAAGATTAATTGAAAAATGATATACAAATAAGGGTAATAATAGAGGCAGCATCTATACTACAAATTTATTAAACTAGTTAAAGTTCAAATTTTATCTGTCTTCGTAAAAGCACTGCATTTAGTTTTATAAATAACAAAAACAAAATCGCATTTACAAAGATTCGCCTCGTACTAAAAAGTTACTTCGAATAATAAATAATTATTGTAACGGCTACTAAAAAAGTGTAATGCTGCCTTGGATACGCCACTGGAATGCTAAATTATATTATTGTATGGACGCATCCTGCGCGCGCATCTTCTGTCACTTTTTGCTAGAACATTGCCAGTGCGCGCGCACGTTCCATCAGCCAGTGGTACATTCAGGGCGCACTGCGCTCATTATTTCGGAATAAATTCTGACATTGATGGAAATCTGTCCGCCTATCTTTGTGTTTGCGGTAATTTTATTTCTGCTCCTTGCAGCCACGATCCTGACCTTCGAGTTGTTTTATTGTTGTCATTCTGTGACGGTGGAGAGTACTCCGGTGAGTTCACCTGGCTTGTAAATAAATTATTGGCACACTTCATTCGAACTCGAGAATGGAAGGCGATACAAAAGGGCTTTATTGTCCAGTTGCGCCTAAAATGGTTGACTTCAAAGTGCGGTTGCTTATATATGCAGTGTGTTCTTTAAGCCCTGTCACGTCACCACGATGATCAGTATGGGCAAGAAGACTTATTGGCATATTTTAAAAAAATCTTTAGAACGAAGAAAATTTGTAAAAATAAAATATTAAAAAGAACAAATGGTTGCTTACTTCTGCAGGGGAGAAGTGAGGGGAGCGCGGTGCAGTATCAGACTCCCCCCTCCTCGTTTGTTCCCTGCAGAAGTAAGCAACCATTTGTTTTTTTAAATATTTTATTTTTGTCAATTGTATTCGTTCCAAAATTTTCTTTTAATGTGCCAATATGTCTTCTTGGTCATACTGATCATCGTGGTTTCGGATGTGACAGAGTTTAAAGAACACCCTGTATATGTCTCAGATTTTCACTCTCACACAACTCAGCTTAAATAAAAACTCTAAACTTCCTCATGTATATTATATTGTTGAATAATTTATATCGCGCCATTTTTGTGAAAATCACCTCAAGGGCGATGTACAATAAATAAGTATCCCTCCACGTCTTGCAGCTACAGAGCGCATGGACGATCGGTATTCTAGTTCCTCCTTTCTAATTATGATATATTTAAATTATAAAATATATGAGCTACGTTACAGCACGTCTTGCAGCTACAGAGCGCATGGACGGTAAGTAATCGAGCCCTCATTTACATTTTGTTTTAATATGAGAATAAAGTAATGTGTTTGAATGATATTAAAAGAAAAACATTAAAAAACTCATTTTAAAAAATAGGAGTTTAATTATGACAAGTCTTGCAGCTACTGAGCGCATGGACTGTTGAAATTCTAGACCCCATTTACAAAATTTATGGTTGATAACATTTACATATTGAAGCAAGATTACCAATCGTCCTGCAGCTACAAAGCGCATGGACGAGTGGAATTCTAGAATATTTGAATTTATTTCAACAAAGAGGGAAAACATTGTTGATAAGGTAATATGGAAGTCTAGGCATTTACAGGGCTTATAACCTGTCATTGGCTGGTTTAAGTGGCCACTTTACACACTGTAACATCCACCATTCTGCCCATGTTTAAACATCCACATTTCCTCGAAGTAAAGGAGCTGAAACCTTGTGGGTGAGATTCATCCGGCTGAACCAAATCACCTACTAGGCAACGCTTGAAAACAATTTTCCAATTTTTATACTTCTTCTTTTACCGGGTACTTAATTCAACAATGTTTTGAGTGTGTTCAAATGCTTGCAGACTGACTGGATTTTCTCTCTAGGTAGTATCTCATATTTAATTTTTTTGTAACAGAGAGAAAAATATTTTTGAGAAGGGAATATAAAAGTCTAGACATTTACAGGGCTTCAAGTCATAAGCCCTGTAAATGCCTAGACTTCCACATTCCCTTATCAACAATGTTTTCCCTCTCTGTTGAAATAAAATTTAAATATGAATAACTCCCTAGGGAGGAAATTCAGCCAGTCTGCAAGCATTTGGAATTCTAGCAACTTAAAATTATATCAATAAATTGACAAAAAAAAAACATTAAGAAGAGTAGATAATTTGTCAAGTGTTCATGCAAAAAAGTCAACAATAAATAAATCAACCATTATTGTTAACGAAATAAAGAAAGATACCCGAAGGGTAGCTATTGTAGACTGTAGGTATCGTAGCCGGACATGTGGCCTGTGGTTGTGTGCATCAGCTATTTAGCTTCTTGTCTTAAAAAAATTGACAAAATAATACTTCTTATTTTATTTATTTATTTATTTATTTTGTTCATTAACGCCCAAAAGGCATTTACAAAAAATAAAAATGAAATACATGCTAACATACTAAATAATAAACAGAATATACAGAAAAAAATTGTGAAATTAGTTAAAAAGGATATGGTAAAAAGTTTTACAAAGTAAAAAAAAAAAACAATAATAACAAAGGTATGCAAGAAAAAACAGTGTAAGCATATAAACAAAAAATGCAAAGATATAAGCTTATGAAATAAATTCTGTAAATCAAACAATAAATAAAGTGTTACGGTAAGCAAGAAAGACATTTTTAAGTTAAATTAATAAACAAGCAAGCATATATTATCACGAAAAAATAAGAAATAAAAATATGTATCTATGAAATGCGTATTTGCCAATACTACAGTGCAATTTGATATAGTAAATCACAGACAATCTGATATAGTAAAAAATAAAAAACAAGTATAAGGTAATCAAAATAAACAAGTATTTTTTTTTAATTTATGAAATTGAATGTCAATAATAGTTTGACGAGCAGCTACTGTGGACCTATAAGATGGTAAAGAATTGGACGCAATGTTGACGCAATTGCAATGTTCGCAATCCACGTAAAAATTCGTGCAATATCGTCTTAGAAACACTCCCTTATTGTTTTATTTCTCCAATATACCCCCTGTAACGTTACACCCCGTAAACATGAGACCTCCTCGTTATTATCATCGTGAATCATCCCCCATCACCCAAAACTAACCCCAAGTATAAATATTACATTATTCATCGTTATTAATGTGGTCCTTCGAACCGTCAATCCATTCATGTCGAGCTGTCAATAATTTCATTGTGTTTTTTTACCGTTATGTTGGTATAGTATAGAGTACACATCGTTAGTTTGAGACAGACATATTTTTTTTCCGTCGTAATTTGTTTCAAGCTGAAACCGGTGTTTGGATAAAATAATATCTTTAAAAATGAAATTTCCGGGTACATCGCGAGAGTAATGAGTTTAATTTTATGATTTATAACAGTTTACCCATAACGATCTCATAATTTAATAGCGCATTTATAACCGGATTTCCTGATATAGTATAAAGTATCTACATTCTACATACAATCGACTAAATGAAAAATGCCATTTGGTCTAATTAAAAACTACTTACAAAGCTCACATTTGCAACTGGTCTATTTAATTTAAAATCGCAGTATTTTTGTTAAATTTTTATGCTCCTAACTTAATTAAGAATAGTCCAGAAGGAGCGTAGAATCATATTTGAATACATCGGACTGTGTCCAATAATTCCCCACTTAGACACACTTTCGCCGCGCGCATACTTGAAGTCACCGAGTTATATTGCCAGATCGCGAAGAATATAACCATAACACAAATGTAAGGTAAAAAAAAACAATTTGTTAATTTTTCTAAAATTTTATAACATTGATTGACACAACAGAGTAGATAAGTAAAGGGTCATTTAATAAGAGTAATTGAATTAATGAACTACTTTGAACTTAAAATATAAAACAAATTTTATTTTACATAAAACGGATATTTTTATATCATTTTAAAGATAATGTCGGCCAAATGTCCACCACGGCGTTGTTTAATCCGAGGTTAAATTTCAAATATTTCTCTTGTTATATGAACAAAGTAGGATAAAAAAATTACTACCCTAGCAACACTAACGAAATTTCCATTTTGTTTCTTCGACAATCTGACAGATGGAAAAATAATTCAATTTTTAAGTAATGCATTTGTGACAAACACATTCATTTGATAATTACACATGAAATGTGATTGCATCCGGTTTCTTTAAGATCCTAGCAGTATTTTTACACTTTAAAAGGACACAACACGGCATGGTTAAATTCAAATCAGGAGTTGCGTACTGAGCGACGTCTGCAAAGAAACTAATGGGTCAAAAGGTAAACCTACTCATTTATGAGTAGTTGAGTCGCCTTCTGTTTGATGTGCGTATGCGGTTTCTGGACTATTCTTAATTCTATGCTCTTAACTTATTACGTCTTCGAAAAACGAACAATAAATTAAGTTGATTATTATAGCCTAATATATATTTACAACACAATATTTACATCTATACTTATTCTAACATTATTTATCACTATTATACACTTAATATCCTAATTTATAATATTCACTGTTTCATATGTACATTTTTATTAATTATATTCACTATTTACACTATATACCACCTAATATTTAACACATATATACTTTTTACATTTAATTTTAAATATATTTACATTTATTTCATTTTTTATGCTTTTTCATTTTCGGAAAATTACTTCAAAGACGCTGTACATTAATGAGAATGATTACGTAATATTTTTCAGCTACAGTGCGCATCGTGAACGATTGAAATTTTAGTGTGTATATACATATTACAACAGAGATAAAGAACATTTTAGAGAAAGTAATATAGAGCCCTAGGCATCTCTACAGGACTTATGACCTGGCATTGGCTGGTTTAAGTGGCTACTTTACACACTGTGTAACATTCATCATTCTGCCCATATTTGAACATCTATAATTCTTCAATTCTTTCATCTGTTGATGTTTGTGAAGTTAAGAGCTGAAAACTTTATTTTTGCCGGTGAGATTCGTCTAATTGAATTATTTCACCTACATACTAGGCAACACCTGAAAAATTTATTTTTTATATTTCTGTTGTAATATGTTATTGTTGAATCCAGTCCTTGTCTACAAAAAATCGGAAAAACTCAAAATATTGTTGAAATTGCTGCTGGATCAAAAATAGATGTGCATGGCGGTGCGAGTCACATTAGACCCAGTTTTAAAACTTGCATTTTGAACATTTTTTGTTGTCTTTTCAACATCATTTAACCTTTAAAATTTGTTCTGAATCAATAAAAAAACATGCAGTAATGTTTTGTGTACGATTTTGTTAAGGAAAATGACGTATAAAAATTACTTTCCACATAATTGATAATTTTCAATACTACTGGGTTTAATCCGACCCATCTCCGCTGAGTATAATTTAAATTAATGGTTTTAGATACATTTTTTGTATCATTTAGTATTCTTCAAAATTGTTTTAATTTCTTCATCAAAGTTTTTTTTCTAATTTTCTTTACTTTTCTTTTCTTGATTTTATTTATAAGTACAAAATACTTACCTTTATCAATTTTTAAATCAGCATGCATATTTATACTGTCGGCTTCGTGGTGTAATGGTCAGCGCATTAGCCTACCACGCGAGAGGTCTCGGGTTCGAATCCCGACATGGTTGATATGAAATATTTATTTTAAAGGCTGTTTTCACACCAGGAGCTCAATCACAGATGGCTATCGACATGCTAAAAAACGTGCTAAGTATTTGAGCAATCACCACGAACAATCATGAACACGCTGAAGTTAAAGCGGTCGCGTTGCAAAACGCCATAGATAAGTTCCTGTGCGAGATTCAACCAATCCTCTTGAACTGACCGAAGTTGAATTTCGTTTTGCAACGCGACCGCTTTAACTTCAGCCTGTTCATGATTGTTCGTGGTGATCGCTCAAATACTTAGCACGTTTTTTAGCATGTCGATAGTTATCTGTGATTGAGCTACAGAATATTTCATAGTCCCTGGACTGGTACCTGAAGCTGAAGACTGATCATTTTACCTTCGTGCAGCAAAAATGATTAAGATACGCTGCTATTGGTGTACCAATACAGTGCCCTGTGCACCATTAGGTGTGGAAAAGAAAGGATGATGATGATGAATGTTTTGTGTACGATTTTGTAAGGAAAACGACGTATAAAAATTGCTTTTCACATAATTGATAATTTTTAATACTACTGGATCAAATCGGACCCATCTGCGCTGGGTATTAGTTAAATTGTGTAAAAAGAGTCGGCTTGTGTTGTGATCCTATAGCGGGTTTGTAGAATCCATTAATATAATAAATATAAATATTTGGCTGATTTAAATAGCGCCATTTTTGTAAAAAATCACCTCAAGGGCGCTTTCCAATTGTATCCCTAAACTTACATTCTAACTAAACTAAAGTGATATACTATATTTCCAGATTTAAAATTGAGGGTATGATAGTCTAAAGAAGTGGGATTTTAGTTGGGATCTGAACTGACTGGGACTGTCGATGATTCGTAAGTTTGAAGGCAATCGGCTCCAGGCAGAGGGGCCGGCGGCGGCAAAAGCACGATCTCCAAATCTAGTGTTTGGGGAGCGCCGGATTTCGACAAGTTTTCCTCTTCCTGAATCAAATGCCGACCTAAGAGTAGATTTTCTTTGACATGTATTTTCCCTAATACAAAGGTCCGATAGGTATTTTGGAGCCATTTCATGAAGGGATTTGAATAGTCCAGCACGGCTTGTATTTTATTCTCTCTGGGCTTTTTAACCAGTGCAAATCTCGAAGATGTTGTGAGATGTGGGAATATTTTTTTACTCCCGTAATAAGCCTCGCTGCTGCATTGAAAACAGATTCTAGTCTAAATCTTCGCTCTATCACAAATGAGCTTTTTTTTTAACCAACGACCAGTTGAAAAAAGCCTGAAATTGATATGTTTTAGCACAAAAAACGCAAGGTTTCCGCAATAATCGGCGGCCTCCGTGGTGTAGTGGTCAAGACGCTTGACTCACAGACGGAAGGTTCCGGGTTCGATTCCCGGTGAGAACACAAAAATTAAACGTGATATTTCTCAAGCCTGGGTGTTCTGTGATGTAATTCACCGCTGTAATTGGGCCTCCTGGCCTGTTGTGGTGCAAAAATAAAATAAATAAATAAAAATAAATAAATAAATAAATAATTGATTTATAAAAGCGGTCTCGTTACATTCCCATCGCGCCGGTACTTTTCCCGAGGGATGCGCAGAATCGCGTGTTGATCTTGTAATATGAAAATGAAAAGGTCCGCCTTTGCTATAGCGTGACTGACTATGCGGAAATATAATAATAAAAATAATGGTATGCAGTTGAAATTACTACTATTCTGATGGCCCCACGCACGTCTGGGAGCGCCCATCTTTCTTCCCCTCTTTTTATAATATCCAGATTGGTATATTATACAGTCATAACATAAACGGCTTTATCTATTAGTCTCTTTTTACCATATGTATACTTGAATACCAAAGCACCTTTTATTTATTTTTATATGGGAGTTGCATTTTTTTTACCTTGCTTATAATATATAAGGTTTATATTTCAAAAAGAGGATTTTTCTGCTATTGTATTACATTATTTTAGCTAAACTGTTGGAATCAGGAAGGATATTCCAATGTGGGCCAATCAGGTGCTTCTCAGCATCTGCTCATGCGGAGAGGAAACCACTTTAAACTCTTCAGGAGAAGCCAGCCTGTTGGCAGCAGTCAACGGGCCTGCCGTTCCACTAGAGGAGTGTTCGGCATTTTGTTCCCTACTTTGGTTTATTTTACCAATTGCCTGCACTATATGGTGTACGTGTATACATGTACGAAAAATCGGCGTTAAATCACGATGATTGGTTATCTAGCTTTCATATATCAACTTTAAAAGACCCAAATTTTGTAAATGGGGTCTAGAATTCCAATCGTATATGCGCTTAGTAGCTGCAAGACGTACTGGGATATTTATTAATTGTACAGCGCCCTTGAGAATTTTCACAAAAATGGCGCTATATAAATTAACCAACTATATATAAAACATTACAGAAAATGTATACAATTCACACCAGTACATTACAAAATATTTTATTATACAAAACTGAAAAATTAAACAGAAAAAAAATTCATGTAAAATCAGCTTACATTACAAATTGGAAATTGCGTTTTCGGCAGAAATCCCACCGTCATAAAATATCCGAGGCGATTAGATTCGAAATTGCTCTTTGGCAGGTTGATCAGGTTGGCCTGCATCATGGTGGGGTAGAACGACATGTGTTGCACTCTTTGAAGATAATTATCAGAGACAAAAATACCTAATTCATTCAGATAATCTGAATTATGTACGCAACAGCCAATCAGTTAAAAATGATAAGAAGATACGAACAAATTTTTGTCATGTTTACAAAATTTTGATAACAATCTCTCAAGGGTTATTGTTAACGAAAAGGCGGACTGTAAATGAAAATCGAATTTCATTCAGTTTTGTGAATTGGGAAATATTTGAGAAAGGATAGGAATATGGAATGGATACCTACCTTTAATATAATCTGAATGTTCTTCTATTTCTGGCACTGGATCAACCTACCTTTAATATAATCTGAATGTGCTTCAATTTCTGGCACTGGATCACAAATGAACTTTAATATATCAATGTTTTCCTCGACGCGCGACGATTCCAACCACTTTTTATCCGATTTTATGTGAAGTCAAAAATGTTTTTTTGTATTTGTTCTAAATCCAAATCTTCTAATTTTGAATATCTTCTATCTTGATGTTAGGTAGGTACCATAAGGATGGGTCAAAGGAAGGATGGGAACGAAAGGTAATCGGCCAGGAGCTCAATCACAGATGGCTATCGACATGCTAAAAAACGTGCTAAGTATTTGAGCAATCACCACGAACAATCATGAACACGCTGAAGTTATCGCGGTCGCGTTACAAAACGAAATTCAACTTCGGTCAGTTCAAGAGGATTGGTTGAATCTCGCACACGCCTTCTTTCAATTTTTCTCGATGCATTTAGCCGGCGGTCGGCAAGCCAAATGTTAAGAAAAGCAGTCGCCATAGTAATTGTTTGTAACTTGAAAACGAAATAACAAACCGGCACGAGATTACACGCGTGTTGACTTTTTTGATTTGACGTTTGACCACGGACTACGGATACGGAACTTATCTATGGCGTTTTGCAACGCGACCGCTTTAACTTCAGCGTGTTCATGATTGTTCGTGGTGATTGCTCAAATACTTAGCACGTTTTTTAGCATGTCGATAGCCATCTGTGATTGAGCTCCTGGAATAGTATCGATAAATGCTGTTATTTACTTAACAGGTATATAGGACTAAAAATATTGTAGTTAAGTTATTTTTTATTTTTTAAATTTTATTGATAAATCCTTACGGGACATACATTCAACAAAATGTTTTTACTTTAAAGATTCATTTCTACTGTTAATGATAATATTCGGTAAAACTATGTACGATAGATGCACAAATGTTGAGATCTGTACCTTATGTAAGGCATACAAGCATTATCGACAAAATCAAGAAAGGAGCTCGGCGCTGGTTTGGACACGTAGAGCGAATAGACAGCGAAAGAACGGCTAAGAATATTTACAATGCGAATGTTGATGGATGCAGAAATAGAGGAAGACCGAGAAAGACATGGCATGACCGAATCCAACAAATACTTGAAGATGGACATGTCAAAAGTCGGAATAATCGGCGTGCGTGCATGAGAAGATGTATGAATGCAGAGGAAGCGAGATCTGTGTGAATCGGGTTGTGGTCCCGTGGCTAGTGTTGCGGACTCACGGGCCAGAGGCCCGAGGCTCAAACCCCACTCTACCCCAACTTGATTTCCATTTTCTAATAGTGAGTTATTTACAACTCGTTGAAAATGGCCACCAAAATTGAAATATTTGTGTAAATTATAAGAACGCTAATATTTCTTTTTATATTTAAAAAAAAAATATAGAGTTATGTGGCGTTCTTTCATCGCTGCCTACACTTACGGGGAAACGGCGTGATGGTTTGTTGTTGTTTATTTTGTAGAGGTTGTCTGAGTCTTGTTTAGTTTTGTCTGGTAGTTTATTGTATAATTTCAGTCCCCGGTTTATTAGTCTCGACTGTCCTTGTCTCGTTTTAGAAGGTTCTATATTATATATTTTTCTGATATTCTTGTATTTTTTTCAAGTTTTAGTCTTTGTCTACAATTACATCAGTGGCTAATTTATGAATAAATTTCAAGGATTCTAGTTTGAAGAGTTCAGTTACATTTAATTGCTTATTTTCTTTAAAGAGTTCTTTAGTTGCTGTTAGATAGGAGAGGTCATACTCTAACTTTAATATTAAATTTTGCTGTCTTTGTAGTCTGTTTATGTCATTTTAATTTACTGTTCTCCATACTAGTTGCATGTTAAATATTTTAGTTGAAATTGTATAGTTAGCTATGAACTAGATATGGGTGTTTTTTACCGAACGCATAATTTTCCTTTATTATCATCAGCACCAGCGTCATTGGAACATTAATGTGCTTCATTACTTTTTCTCATATTGCTTTCGTCAGTGCGTTTGTATTTCCGCAATTTATTGAAAGATGCGCCTTTTGAAATCAACATTGAACCTTTCCCTTACTGTCCTAAATACACCCGCACGTTACGGTGCTGTGTAGTCACTACACATTAAAAAATAAGAGATTTAAAAAGGGAAAAATAAAATATTTTTAGGGAATGGCTTTAATTAACCATAATTTAATTCAAAGATGATAATATTTCAAATCAAACTGCTGAAAACATGAAAAAACCATTGGATATAGCTAACGACTCGGGCGAAACGTGCACCCGCGCCAACTTCCCGAGATCTACTAAGTAGCTATATAGTATTGGACTACATGACTGACTGAGAGTATGCTTTTGATGATATTTGTAATTTATCCCCGATTTTCGATAAAATGCTTTTTTTGTTCTTAATAAGTACTTATTATTTAATAACTAATTATTTCAGTCGATACGTAAATGTGTAATGGAGGAATACTGAAAATCTAAACCCAATATTTATTATATTTATAAAGATATTATAGTTATTAGACGCAATGTGTACTAGCTACACACCACCAGGGAGGGAGGGTTAAATTGGATTATTCTCGGGATGATTTTTTTACAAAAATGTATTCAAATATTCGACCATCACCTCTAACCCCTTAAAAAGGACACAGCTATTTTGGAAACAAATGACACGCGATATATCTCCCTCCGTTTTTTTAATGCACTTCCTCAATTAAAACTACGCGTTAAATGCTCATTAAATAAAAAGGGGTCCCGAATCCGTTGTTGGTAAATAATATGTATGTGTTTCGCCCCTTCTTTGTCTAGGCTTTTAGGTGAAAATTACCGTACATTTCTAGTCAAAATAAATAAATAACCAAGCATCAGCTTATCAAAATGCTCCCCTCTATGTTCGTTAATTAATAATAATATTCAAATGTTTTCCATGTCTTGTAGCCCATTTAATTTGATTCATCGTTAATGCGTCATGTTGTTTTTTAAATGAATCAATTAGCAATTTTATTTATGACGTATTTATCTGTAGATTGTGCAAAAGATAAAGAAGGAATAGCGCACTTAAAAATAATCAGGAAATTTTAATTAGGTTGAGGTTAGCGAGCGTAATTTTCAATTTTTTTGTTAGTATCAAATTTGCAACTCATCATAATGAATTATTGTACCAATCTAATCAAACGATTCAAAACTGGTTATGTTAATAACAGATTGATATATCGTGGGTTAATCTTGCCAATCATGATAATTTCAACATAAAAAATAATCTAAACGTAAACATCTTAACTACAATAGAGTTTACTCAAAAGAATTCACTTTGGCGTACCCCAAGGTGGGGTTCTCGGTCTACTCTTATTAGTTTATTTTTTATCTCATTAATTAACGCTGTACCCTATGCATCACTGGGTACAATTAAATGGTTTTTAGCAATATTTTGAGTACGTTCAAATGTTTATAGAGAAGGCTGTACTCCACTCCCCAGGAAATTATAGTCGTTACCAGGACTTGTGACCTGGCATTGGCCACTTTACACACTAACATGTACCATTCCGTCTGTGTTTGAAAATACATATTTCTTCCATTTTTCCGTCTTTAGATTTTTGTGAAGTTAAAGAGCTGAAACCTTTATTTTTAATGCTGGTGAGATTCATCTGATTAAATTAATAAATTTATGTTTTTATACTTTTTCTTGGATCAGTCGGTTTTATCCACAATATTTTGAGTTTATCCAAAAAAAAAAAAATGTTGAACAAGTTGGATATTACAAACATAAGCAGAATGGTGAATGTTACACAGTGTGGCATGTCCATTTAAATCAGCTTATCGGGTCATAAACCCTGTAAATGCCTAGACTTTCATATTGCCTTCTCTGTTGCAATGAATGTCAATGGTACTTTCATCGTTTCCACGTTTTGATGGTGTCTGGGGCAAAATATGAACTCAGGAAACTAACAAATAATGTGATTTAAATGAAAAGGCAATGAACTTCATTCTTATGATGTGTGTTCTGGGGTAGATCGCCGTAGGGGGTAGCGTAATACACTTCCCTTATAAAAGGTGTGGCTATTTAACGTGTACGATGGCTCGTATTGATAGACGCACCCTTAAATTGTACTCAACTTGGAATGTTACAAAAATAACCACTACCCTGAGATATTTATAAACTACAACACTTTTTACCAAATGCTTTTCTTTGAACAGCAATAATACTACTTGCCACATTAAAAAATCAAGGACAGATGTAGGAAGTCCAAAATATTATGACTTTCCTTCTTCTATATTATATATATATTAATGTCCTAATATTAACATAAATCTAATTATCATTAAACTGTTTACTGACTATCAATATTTTATATATATATATATATATTTATATATTTCATCACAACAGGTGGTAACGAAAAAGATTGCAGAACATTTTCAATTTTGTAAAGAACCAGAAGATTTGTTGATAAAAGTTCAAGCAAAATCACCCACAACACAATCATTGAACCAAAAACCAACCACCGCAGCAGTACATCTGATTATCATCATCTAATTGTCATCATATGATTATCTCTATGCACCTCTTTGCACCTCTTTCTTCTTTCTCTGGTTGTCATTCGAGGAAGATCCATGGAGATCGCAAACTGTTTAAAAACCATGTGTTCAGAGGATTTAGTACCAAACTTCGTTGAATTCACAGGTCCGATATGAATTTTGTTGTGCGATCGGGTATTGTACTGGTGGATGTCTACATTGATGGTGGGTTTGATGTAGCTGTGCATTAATTCTAAAATCGTATTAAGGACAGTGCTAGTAATAGGAAAACATGCTAAAAGGGGTGATTTTGTTTCAAAATATTGGGACCGCATTGTTAGTTTGGCCAATTTTCTTTTTTATACCTCGTCGCTCTTTTTTTAAAGGATTTTAAAGATATTTTCGTTCAATGTAACGTTGTATTGGTTATGTAAACTTTTTTTATGACTATCGCAAATTTGATGAAAATTAAAACTTTTCATCTTTGTATTTCTGTTGCCTTTTGTCCTGACGTAATACGTGATGTTCCGTAACTTCTTTTGGTATCCATACTCTTTATTCCTTTTCATTAATTTTGATATTGTTGTCTATCTCGTGTATGATAATATCTGTATTTTTATTTACATATATAATGCAGCTTCTGATCGATTGTGGAATCACAATCAACTGTGTACGTGCTATTGTGCCTCTTAGTGTTTTATCGAATTGAGCTTAATCAATATTATGTCTATTGTTTTAGGCACACGTGGTTTCCGCCTTCGAGCAGAGTTTATCCAACATGACCCAACGACTACAACAGCTTACTGCAACTGCTGAAAGAAAGGTATTTATAAAAAAACCCTTAAAAATATCCAGCTTTCTTAAACAACTCAGAGGAGTAAAATCGCTAAACGGTTATATTTTTGGTAACTACCAAATACTTATTACATGATCACCAAGTTTATAAAATTATCTGCCGTCTTATTATACCCTCTGCTTTATCTTTTTTAATTACTATAAGTGGGGTTCCACAGGGAACCCATTTGGGTCCATTGTTATTTTGTATTAATTTAAAATAAATGATGGATAAACTGTTATCAGACGATTGATTGACTAGCAAAAAAAATATTTTCAAATCTAAAAAACAACTAATTAATATTTCTCCACAATTGATGTGAAAAAAATGTCATCTTAAAACAGCTAAATTTGATTAGAGTTAATGCAATTCCATGTTCATTGCATCTCAAGTGTAGCAACAGCCTGTCGCAAAAGCTCAAGGAAATAAATTCCAAAATTAAAAAAGGTAAGCAGACGATGTAGTATAGTCTATCAAAATTGCGTTTTACCCACAAAATTCTACTCACAAAGCTGATAAATAGTAAAATTGCCTCAAAACACACTTGTGTAGTGAGGCAGGTAATCGCGAAATCAAACATTTTGTTAAATTTCGATCATTCATTTTGTTCAAATGTTCAATCACATTTTTTTTAGTTAAGAGTTTTTGTCTGAAAAAAGCTGATCATTATATCATGACATAATCATTGATTAAGTCATAATGATTGATGAGCAGAAGAAAAAAAAAGATTTCTTTCAAAGTATCATTATGTGGTTATCGTTTGACTATGAGACAAAGTATCGGATTGCCAGACATTGATCCCAGTTCAAAAACTAAAAGAGAATTCGGCAGCTGTCTGCACTTTGGATTTAGTACTTAGTACTAATGTATAGAAAGCACTTCTTCAGACTAGCGATGCGCGTAACCGTTTAATTGATATAACCGGTCATCGGTTAACCGATTGATGGTCAATCAGTTATTTTTTATTTACCTTTCAAAAATCACAACTTGATAGACTATTCACGAAAACTATGATTGAATAAGGGTTCTTAAACACGTTTAAAATAAAAATAATAATCGTTGCATCGGTTAACCGTTCCTGATACTTGTTTTCGATTATTAAACTAAACCTTAAGATAATCGATTAACTGCAGGTAATTCGTAACGTTTATAAATATAATGAATTGGGTAGCTTTTGGAAAACTTAGACACTAAAAAGATTCTGATTTGTCTGAAAAGGAAAACATATGAATCGTGTATACTGCCAGTGACTACATGTGCATTAGATGCCATAGACCTTACAAAAAAAAAAGAAAATTTGCAACGAAAATTTTTAAAATACCTAGATTATAAAAACAATAAAACGCTTTGCACTTAAAGCCAATCTGCTAAACAAAATGGATTTTTACCCTTGAAAATAGACGCACTATATCTGAATTATGCTTTTATATAAATTATTAAATAATAAAGTAGACTCTTCTAACCTACTCTCCAAAATTAATCTTAATGTCCCCTTTCGCGTGACAAGAAATAAGTATTTATTCCATCTGCCAGTCTGTAGCACTAACTATGCACAACACTCTTTCCTCTATCGTTCTTGCTCTAACTGCAATGCTTTTTTCCATCTATTGATATATTTAACACGCCCCTTAAATTGTGTATCTGGGAAGCATGTTTTCAAGAGATGGAAGAGTAGAAAAAGATGTTGAAAGAAGAGTGAATGCGGGTAACAAAATGATCGGAGCACTAAGCACAGTAATTTCTAATAAAAATATGTCAATCGAAGCTAAACTGGCAGTGCACAACGGAGTTTTAGTCCCAACACTTATGTATGGAAGTGAAACAAGGAACTGGCAGAGGAAGGATGAAAGCCGAGTGAACTCGGTTGAAATGCGATCTCTTAGACGAATGTGTGGGAAATCAATGTATGACAGGGTTACGAATGATGAAATCAGGCGAGAGTGTAAATCTGAGACAAGTATAATTGATAAGATTAAGAAAGGGTCTCTGAGATGGTTTGGTCACGTGGAACGAATGGACGACGAGAGAATGGTAAAACAAGTATATATGGCAAAAATGAACGGCAACGTTAGACGAGGACGACCAAGGAAGACGTGGCATGATCAGATAAACCAAAATCTTTAGTCTGCCCATGTCAAAAGCAGACAGAACCGAAGGGCATGTATGACAAGATGTATGAATGTGGAAGAGGCTAGGATTGTATGCCAGGATAGACGTGTGTGGCGGTCCATTCTCTCTGCCTACCCCTACGGGGAAATGGCGTGATGGTAGTAGTAGTAGTAGAATTAAGACTGATTCTTTCTGGCTACGATACGATTCCACTCGCTATTTAATAATGCTCACACTTACACACATCTGAACACTTACTCCCACATACACACAAACACACCTATATACTTACTCTCATACAAATACACATAAAAACACCCTTTTATTGTACCACAATTTAATATGTATGATTTTTATTTAGAAACTTCGCTGGTCTGTCATTAAACCGTATCTTGATCGGGTTGTGGTCCCGTGGCTAGTGTCTCGGACTCACGGACCAAAGGTCTGTGGTTCGAATCCCACTCTACCACAACTTGATTCCATTTTCTAATAGTGAGTTATTTACAACTCGTTGAAAATGGCCCTCAAAATTAAATATTTGGGTAAATCATAAGAACGCAAATATATATATATTTTTTTTTAATATTTTTTATGTTATTATATCATTATCGACTGTTTGTTTCTGTAAAATAAATAAATAAATAAATAAATGAAAAGAAATTTAGAAATGAAAGGTCTATGCTTGGTATAAGCCTAAGAATAAGAAATTAGGAACAGAACCAGAATAGCGGATATCGTGGATCGCGTAGCTAGACTGAAGTGGCAATGGGCAGGACATGTTGCGAGACAAGACCCCTCAAGATGGACCCCTAAAATTTTAAGATGGAGGCCTTGGGAGAATAAGAGAGGCGTCGGAAGACCTCAAAAAAGAAGGTCCGACGTCATAGTCGCTGTGGGAGGTAAAACTTGGCTGCAAGCAGCAACCGACCGAAAGAAATGGAGGAATATGGAAGAGGCCTTTATCCAGCCGCGGAGGACAGAAGGCTGAAGAAGATAAATATAATCGAATAATAACGTTGTGCCAATAATCCTAATATTATACCGATCATGTACAAACATGACTACTCGGAACGTCGGACATTTTTTCACGCTTCCGAGATTATCGAAGTAACACCTGCCTAGACAGTTCGGTACCAAATTCAACCACAAACCACTTCACTGTGGTTTCATTAATCGGCCAGTTATTAAAAATATTTTTTAACTCTTGGCCTGAGCCACTCTGTAACTGATACGTTAATTCTTCGTGAACCACGTCTCCATAGATCTGTTTAGAAAACTTAATCTGGCGTGAATAGTGAAACGAAAAAAAAATGTAAAATCAAAGATGAAAGATTAATGATAACCAAATTAGAGTCCAAAATGTTGAAAGCTCTTGTCAAGTTAGAATTTCAAAATTAATAATTCCTTAATTCAATAGTAAAATATTGCGAACGATCATTACTAGTTGCTGTCCCCTAGGGTGGTATTCTGAATCTTCTCTACCCCCTAGAGAGTGGTTAATTTGGGGATTTTTATTATTCTATGTAACGACACTTTGCTTTATACAGGATGTTCATTAAACCCTGTTACATCCGAAACCGCGATGATCAGTATCAGCAAGAAGACATATTGTCACATTAAATATTTTTTTAGAACGAATAAAATTTAAAAAAATAAAATATCAAAAAAAGCAAATGGTTGCTTACTTCTACATGGGAGAAACCCTGAGGGGGAGGGGGAAGGGGAAACAGATACTGCGCCGCGCTCCCCTCACTTCTCCCCTGCAGAAGTAAGCAACCATTTGTTTTTTTTAAATATGCTAATATGTCTTCTTGACCATACTGATCATTGTGGTTTTGGATGTGACAGGGTTTAAAGAACACCCTGTATAATAGCCACACTAATGATTAAACGTCAAATGATATATAAAACCGTTAAAAAAACGAAAAAAACTAAGATGGTTTGATCAATTCAACCCAATTAAGTGTTTTGGGTAATAATGTTCTAAAAAAAATCTTCATATACGGTTTCACGCGTCCGTATTTATTTGACATTTAATAATCAGTGTGGCCATAAATGAAGCAAAGTTTTAGTGTAATGCAAAAAATAAAAATCTGTAAATAAATTACTTTACTTTATACACGGTTTTTCAGGGCCAGACCGCGAAACTTCAGAGGAACATTCCTCATGGTAAGCTAAGCTTTAAAAAAAATCCTAGTAAAATTTTTACAAAAAATCGTTAGTAAAAAAAAAAAATGTTTACTCAAAATGTAGTAAATCCTTAATTTCTCGGACAAGCAGTCCCTCCACAAACTCTTACCCTTCTCTTACCCAGCCGCTTCCCTTGTCCGCGTCTGTGCCTCGATTATGAACGCTATCTTCATCTGTATATATCGAGACGGTATACTTAACTTCTGTACTATCTGTATCTTACCTCGGTATGTTCTACCTACTTGTCATATCGACATCATATGATCGAAACAAGCCAATGGAATGACCGCAAACAATCAATCCGCGTTCCTTACGTCATTATCATTAAAAATAGTTCTCATTTTAAGTTTAAATAGGCTTCTATAAAAAAAAGTGCTCACTTCAAAGCGACTATAAACTCCAATAAATCCCAATTAATCAAAAAATGCTTGCTTGAACATGAATTTTGCATGACTTTTGGAAATCACCTAGACGGTACGCTTAAAGATCGTCTGTATGTATCTACCGATCGACTACAAAGCCGGCTCCTATAACGTCTCGATACATACACTCAGAAAGATAGTAAAGCAGATGGAAAAAAAAAATAACTAAAATATTTTTTTAGAGTGGTAACTTTCTGACGCATATAATCTGTGTCTGACGCCTAGATACTATTATTTGTTAATAGGACAGAACCTAGCTTAAATTTTGATAAATCACAATTAAAGGAAAATTGCTCGGTGGAACAAAATTTTTGACACTTTTAATGCGATGTACTCTCATCAAAACTTGATGGGGGGGGTATCGGTACTATACCTTTGTAGTCGGTCGGGAGACTTTTACCTTCAACTATGACGTCATACTGAAGCTACGTCATTTTAGAGCGTAGATATGTGTACCGTGACGTACGCTTCCCCTTGATTCATATCGATGTACCTATACAAAACTTGAAGGTGGGGGGTCGGTAGTATATCTTTATAATCGCTAGAGGGAATTTATCTTCAACTATACCGTCAAGGTGAAGGTATGACGTTTTTATCTTCCCATCATAATCGAGGCCCTGGTGCGTATCACTTCGTTGGTCGAATATGTTTTTATTGCATTTTTGGTCTAGGGGAGGGGGGGGGGGTTGCGGAAGGGATGCTAATCCGAGAAATCAAAGATTTACTCCATTTTGAGATCATTATTATTATTTATTTTTTTTATAACATTTTGGAAAAGTTTTATTAGGATTTTTTTAAAGCTTACCATGAGAAATGTTCTTTTGAAGTTTCGCAGTTTGGCCCTGAAAAACCGTGTATACGTGTACTTGTGTGCGCTGTAATGCGATGGAATGGAACTTCGGAAAAGAGTGCGAAAGTCACACGGCATAATGACCACGAAAAAGTCATAGTGCAATTCGAGTATTGTCGGACCAACCGTCCACACCGATCTGGGTACGATTGCCCGTCGCCCGAGCGACTGACGCGCAATTATTATCTACAAAAACACGTCAAATTAGTCTGTAATCCGTTTCACGCGCCATCCGCAAGCAAAGCATTTGACTGATGATGATGGCCTTGTACAAAGAAACAATAATTATGGAATATAGCGCATTAAAACATAAACATAATACAGCGCGTGTGGTCCAAATTCGGCCATCTTGTAACCCGATATAGTTGAGGTTATCCAAAACTAACATTTTCATTTTAATTGTTTGGGATCTTTGTCAGGTTGTTTTATGCGTTGTTTTGTGTAATATCTATTACATGGATGACCTTCGTGTATCCGTGTAAAACAAATTATTATTTTTGTATGAAAATATTTTTTTTATGGAATTATACAGGGTGTTCTATAAACCCTGTCACACCCGAAACCACGATGATCAGTATGAGCAAAAAGACATATTGGCACATTAAAATAATTTTTTAGAACGAATATTATTTTTTTTAAATAAAATATTTAAAAAATCAAATGGTTGCTTTCTTCTGCAGGGGAGAAGCGAGGAGGGGGAGGGGGAGTTGTGTTGTTGTGTATTGTTGTGGTGCAAAAAAAAAAATGTTAACCGCGCGGCCGCGCCCCCTCGCTTCTCCCCTGCAGAAGTAAACAACCATTTGATTCTTTTAATATTTTATTTTATTAAATTTTATTCGTCCTAAATATTTTTTTAAAATATGCTAACGTGTCTTCTTGTCCATACTGATCTCTGTGGTTTCGGATGTGACGGGGTTTAAAGAACTCCCTGTATAAACGGCTAACGCCGACTATTTCGTGGTAAGAAATTTCGGCCCTTCGGGCCTCGGTTAATAGAGGGGATGTTCTGATATTTTTTTAAAACATTTTTTAAGTAATAAAGGTCTATGAAATACATATATTACCAGTAAAAAAATATTTTTTTGCTATTTATTAGTAGCTTAAAAATGCATGAGAAGATGTATGAATGTAGAGGAAGCGAGATCTGTATGCAAAGATATAGTGTTGTGGCGTTCTATCCTCTCTGCCTACCCTTACGGGGAAACGGCGTGATGGTTTGTTTGTTTGTTTGTTAAAAAATATTTTTTAATATGTAATTTTGAATTCCCGCAAAAACGGTAATTGCATTGGCCACGCCCCGTAGTACGTCACGATGAAAGCCGAGTGAACTGGTTAAAATGCGATCTCTTAGACGAATGTGTGGAAAATCAATGTATGACAGGGTTACGAATGACGAAATCAGGCGAGAGTGTAAATCTGAGTCAGGTTAAATTGACAAGATTAAGACAGGGTCTCTGAGATGGTTTGTAGAACGAATGGACGACGATAGAATGGTAAAACGAGTATATTTGGCGGGAATGAACGGTAACGTGAGACGAGGACGACCAAGAAAGACGTGGCATGACCGAAATCTTAAGTTTGGCCATGTCAAAAGCAGGCAGAACCGAAGGGCATGTATGACAAGATGTATGAATGTGGAAGAAGATGATGTAGAAATGTATGCCAGTATAGACGTGTGTGGCGGTCCATTCTCTCTGCCTACCCCTACGGAGAATTGGCGTGATAATAATAATAATAATAATGTTTGAATAATTTATATAGCGCCATTTTTGTGAAAAAAACCTCAAGGGCGCTGTACAATAAATAAATATCCCAACACGTCTTGCTGCTACAGAGCGCATGGACGGTTGGCATTCTAGTTCCTCGTCTCCAATTATGATGTATAGGAGCTAGATAACAGCACGTTTTGCAGCTACAGAGCGCATGGACAATAAGAAATCTAGCCCCTATTTACATTTTTATTTTCAAACAAGAAATTAAAAATTATACATCATTATATATGTGTAAATGTGTGGTTTTTCCTGTCCCCAGGACTCTGAACTGACGCAGCTCCGGCAGACTATCGAACTCCTACGGAAGCAGTCCATCCAGGCCGGCCTGACGAGTGCCCACATGGCCTCCATGGGGATCAAACAGGACACAGTCAGTGGGCCCAATCAGGTAATAATTTAGTCTCACCTTTCTTGCATATTTTTCCGCATATTTCGAGAAATAACGCCCTCGCAAAGATTTCGAAGATCCAGTTTTTCGTGAACACTTCAATGAAGAAGAGATCTTCGATAAAATCCGGGGAAATTCCATAGCGAAAGGACAATAATGAGGAACTTAAGTCCTACGGGAAATTGGATACAAAAAATGTTTTCTTACGCGGGGTAAAAATGAGAGCATTAAATTGTACGGCAAAGTTTCTTGAAAATGTACAGAAAAAATAATAAAAAATATTTTGGTAAAAACGCACTACTTTAAATGACGTCACTGGTTCATGTGAATCAACCTATGATCTGAGAGCTATGGAAGATTTCCGGTCTGCTTGTCGCTTCTGGACCAATAGGAAGAACTGAATGAGAATAAGCGGAAATGAACCTCTGACGTCACACGCGGAGTTATTTCAGAAATACAAAACTTTAAAAAATCGTAGCGCCGATAATACGATATGTAAAAATTAAAAAAAAAAAATTTGACTTAGTTTAACAGTCTATTAACAAATAAAAAATTTGAAAAAAACCACTGAACTTCCTCATTATTGAGATATTCGAAATCTCCATTGAAGGAGTGTTCCTGAGATATTTGCGAAAAACTTTGAAAAAATAATTGAGTTTTGTAATTACGCTTCATCAACTCAATGGAGAATGCTACGTTTGCGGTGTCAAGTAGTAAAATTGAAATCTGTTTTTGCAAGATTTAGAGACGGTTTTGAATTACGCTATTATTGTAGGTAGGTTTTATGTATAGTTTATTTCAACAATGTTTGAGTATGTCCAAATGCTGCAGACTGTCTGGATTTCCTCCCTACGGAGTTGTTCATATTTAAACTTATTGCAACATAGGGGTAAAACATTTTTGAGAAGGGAATGTGGCAGTCTAGGCATTTACAGGGCTCATGACCTGTCATTGGCTGGTTCAAGTGGCCACTTTACACACTGTAACATTCACCATTCTGCCCATGTTTGAACATCCACATTGCCTCAACTCTTCCATCTGTTGACTTTTGTGAAGTAAAGGAGCTGAAACCTTTATTAGCAGATGGAAGAGTTGAGGAAATGTGGATGTTCAAACATGGGCAGAATGGTGAATGTTACAGTGTGTAAAGTGGCCACTTGAACCAGCCAACGACATTTGGACAAACTCAAACATTGTTAAATTAAGTACCTGGTAAAAGAAGAAGTATAAAAATTGGAAAATTGTTTTCAAGCGTTGCCTAGTATGTGATTTGGTTCAGCCGGATGAATCTCACCCACATTATAAAGGTTTCATCTCCTTTACTTCACAAAAGTCAACAGATGGAAGAGTTGGGGAAATGTGGTTGTTCAAACATGGGCAGAATGATGAATGTTACACGGTGTGTAAAGTGGCCACTTAAACCAGCCAATGACAGGTCATAAGCCCTGTAAATGCCTAGACTTCCATATTCGCTTCTCAAAAATGTTTTCCCTTTCTGTTGCAATAAGTTTATTTTGTCAATAACTAATTTTCTATTTTTGGTGAAGATTTTTTAATTTTGCTGCTAATACCCTCAATTGTAAACTTTCGGTTTTACTACTACTATGACCACTACCACCACGCCATTTCTCCGTAGGGGTAGGCAGAGAGAATGAACCGCCACACACGTCTATCCCGGCATACATTTCTAGCTTCTTCCACATTCATACATCTTGTCATACACGCCCTTCGGTTCTGCCTGCTTTTACCTGCTTTTTGCAAACGCGCTAACCACTATAACACAAGTTGGGCACAAAATTATTGATAAATTAAATAATTAAATAAAATATGATTTGGACAGAAAAGTAACACTCTGTATGCAAGCTGTAAATCTGTGTGAGTACTGTGTTCGCCTTAACTTAAATTGAGTTACCTATACTACGCATATGCGAAACTGTGATAGCAAAAAATACAAACAGAACTGGCTTTGTAATATTGATTTTATTTTGTGGTATACTGTTGTATGGTAAATCAAAACATGTGTCTGTTTATGCTTAAATACTCAGGCTTCTATATTACTTTTTTTTAAATCCTCTATTTGTTTTGTAAATAATGTCGTCTTATTTTTACATTAGACCTGCAACGTAACCCTGGTCTTTAGGCGTTAAAAATTATTTTATGAACAGGTGTTCCTCAAGGTAGCCGATTTGGCCCTCAACTGTTTTTCTTCTTTGTAGGAGCTTCCTAAACAGCCCAGCACAACAGGCAGTATCGGTTCTGGCAGTGGAAGCAACATGACCCGTCACCTCTCCACAGATAGTGTCAACAGCTTGAACAGTCTCAGCAGTGGGTGTTCTTCGGCACAGGACAAAAAGCACAAAAAGAAAGGATGGGTACGTTATAATTTTAACACTTTATGCAATTGAGACAGTAGATGAAATGAAATGGAATCCGCTTATTGTGATCACTATGGGATCTATACCTTTTGTTAACAATAATCGGTTGATAACATTAAGCAAGGATACCAAAAAATAATGCAAAACTTTATTTTTACACAAAAAACAACTTAAGAAAACAATAAATGTATTTTAAAAACTCTTTGATGCAGTTGAATTTCGCACATTATTTAGAACCATAGAAGCCGACTAAACTACATAAATAAGTAGTTTTACATTTTGGCCATTAATTACTCTGTAGACGTAGCTTAGTACGCAACTGCCGATTTCAATTAAATCATTTATTTATTTATTTTACAGTAATAAATAGTCGACAATGATATAATAACATAAAAAAGATACGGTTTAAGGACAGACCAGCAAAGTTTCTAAATAAAAATCATACATATTAAATTGTGGTACAACAAAAGGGTGTGTTTATGTATATTTGTATGAGAGTAAGTGTATAGGTGTGTATGTGGGAGTAAGTGATCAGGTGTGTGTAAGTGTGAGCATCATTAAAGAGCGTGTGGGATTGTATCGCAGCCAGAAAGAATCAGTCTTAATTTATTTTAAAATAAATTAAGGAGCATGTTAAATATATCAATAGATGAAAAAAAGCATTATAGTTAGAGCAAGAACGATTGAGGAAAGAGTGTTGTGCATAGTTAGTGCTACAGACTGGCAGATGAAATAAATACTTATTTCTTGTCACGCGAAAGGGGACATTAAGATTAATTTTGGAGAGTAGGTTAAAAGAGTCTACTTTACTATTTAATAATTTATATAAAAAGCATAATTCAGATATAGTGCGTCTATTTTCAAGGGTAAAAAATCCATCCATCCTCAGATGTGGTGTGCGTTATGTGGTAGGCAAGCTTTGTCGTTCTGTAATGTATAAAAAAAAGTATATGAGTCTAATGGTACGTTTTTTTTTCAATATTCTAAGTTAATTAACCCTTATTTATTTAGCAGATTGGCTGTAAGTGCAAAGCGTTTTATTGTTTTTAGAATCTAGGTATTTAAAAAAAATTCGTTGAACATTTTCAATCCTTTCTGTGTTTGTTATGTATTATGCCGTGTTGTGTCGTTTTAAGTGTCAAAATACTGCTGGGATTTAAAGGGAATAGGGTGGGATCACATTTCATGTGTAAGTAGCGAATTCACAAATAATACTATTTAAGAATTCGATTATTTTACTGTCTCTCAGATTGTGAGATAAAACAAAATGGAAGTTTTGTTAGTATTGCTAGGGTAGTCGAATTTTTGATGAAAGTACCTTTTTTTACAGTCCAGTCAGTAAACAATTTTTTGTGGTAAACACAAAATCAACGTATATTTGTGTTATGATAATAATTGTTCGCGGCCTGGCAACATTTTTTTTATTTTTTTTTATTATTAATAAAACACATAATACAAAAATTACATATTATACTCCCAGGAGTTATTAGAAACTCATTTGGGACCGTACGTAAGAAAAAACATTTTTTTGACAATACATAATATACAACAACAAACAACAAACCATCACGCCATTTCCCCGTAGGGGTAGGCAGAGAGGATAGAATGCCATAACACTCTATCTTGGCATACAGACCTTGCTTCCTCTACATTCATACATCTTCTTATGCACGCACGCCGATTATTCCTACTTTTGACATGTCCATATTCAAGTATTTGATGGACTTGATCGTGCCATGTCTTTCTCGGTCTTCCTCGTTTTCTGCATCCATCAACATTTGCATCGTAGATCCTTTTAGTCGTTCTTTCGCTGTCCATTCGCTCTACATGTCCAAACCAACGCAGCACCCCTTTCTTAATTCTGTCAATAATGCATGTCTCAGCCTTACACACTTCACTACACTACACACTACATAATATCATACAAATTAATACATCCGAAATAAAAAGAAAACATTATTGTATAAGAAACACCATCTTATGTAAACTACATTACGCTGCCACTTCAACGCAATGCGCGCAGGCGGGATCTCGTGCAGGGGGGTAGTGGGAAAACTTTCGGACACAGTGTGATGCATGCAAGCTTGGTTCTACGCGCCTTCTGGTATTTTATAATTCTATGGAAATTAGATATAAAAAGAAAAATGTATCGAAATGAATAGATTCGTAAAGTTTAAAATTAATACATGTCGGTAAACGTATATTTTTAATCTTTTTTAAGGCTGGATTCTGATAAAAAGTAAGGAAATCATACGATTTCACCATTTCAAAATTTTGCCCATAAAAAGAATTAAGCAAATAAATATTAGACAAATTCAATCATTTTCTATGGTAATCTGTTCTCAGAGAAACATCTGGAATAACGTGTCCCTGTTTTCAGTTGAGGTCTTCGTTTACAAAGGCCTTTTCGAGAAACGCCAAGATCTCCAAGACGTCCAAGCACTCCTCACTCGGCCACCTGTCTCCTTCGCACGATCCCGGGGTCCTGGGAGACCACCAGCACCAGCACGGAGTCATCCGGGAAGGATCCAACGAGAACAGCCTGGAGAACTCGCACGAGATATTGGCCGACACTATGGCGGACATGAAGCACGACGCTTCCGACAAGGAAGGCCTGCTGAATGGCAGCAATGCTTCGAACGACACAGGTGAATTAAAACAAAGTAACAAACTAATGTAATGATTAGGGTCCTAGAAGATTATATGGAATTGTATATTTTGTCTTTCTACAGTTTAGCATATTCTACTGAAAACCCACTGGTGCTATTTTTACAGATCTTAATAATTATTATTCTGGATATTATTCTACAGCACCATACAATAAACGTCCTCAAACGTCTTGCAGCTACAGAGCACATAGGCGGTTGGGATTCAGTTCCCATCCAGTTGGAATAATCCAACAAACAAACTGGGTTGTGGTCACGTGATAGTTAGTATTGTGGACTCACGGCCAAAGGTTCAAATCCCACTCTACGAAAACTCGATTTCCATTTTTCCAGCACAAGTTATTTACGACTTTTAGGAAATGGTCTGAAAATTTAAATATTATATTAGTAAACAATAAGTATTTCTCTTTTAAAAAAATAAAAAATATGTGCAATTTCGGTATCGTACAGAAGCTAGAATGCAATACGTCTTGCAGTTACAGAGCACACTGACCCTTAAAAATCTAGCCCCCATTTACATTTTACAAATAAAGTGACTGGTGTGTTTTTAACAAAATTACAAATAAATTATAGATTACTATATATCAACTATAATTCTTTTTTTTCATATATTGATATATTTAACACGCCCCTTCATAAATTAAGACTTATTCTATCTGGCTGCAATACGAGACAGACACAGAGGGCGCTGTCAAAGAATGCTAGAGAGATCGCTCTCTTATCCACACCTACAGCCTCCTAGCAAATACAAAAATCAAATTGGGAATATCTTTTAACAGATAATTTTGTCTTAGCTCTAAAAGTTCAACATCTTGAAATGTTGGTAGGAAGAAAAAAAATTGAGTAATTTTTTTTCTTTCTAAAGGTCAAACCACACTACTGCACTTATGCGGCACTGCGTGACAAAATTTTGTACAAAGAGTTCATCTCTGCTTACTCCTACAAGAAAACAAAGCGATGATCTGATTGTTTAGTTTGTTCATACATTCAACTAACCTTATTTCATGGTTTGAAAAAATTCTAACAATGTTAAATAATACGACTAATTTTCATAAGGACTTTGGCTTAATCCTTTATTTTCTGCAGATGGCAGCCGCTGCGACCCTCAGCTGGTGGATGAACTGAAGAAGCAGCTCCGAGAGAAGGATCTCGTCCTGACTGATATAAGATTAGAAGCCCTTAGTTCTGCTCACCAGCTAGAAAATCTCAAAGACACGGTCATCAAAATGCGGGTATGTGTCTAAACATGTTCTTGTACGAGGGTTGCTACTTAAGTTTTGAGATAGAAGAATAAAAACAAATATTTCTAATCGAAAATGGCTTTATTGTTTTTCAAAATATTCTCCTTGAAGATCAATATACTTTTGCATGCGATTGAACCAATTTTCAAATTGGTATGCAGGAATAAGATACATTTTAGAGAAGGGAATATGGAAGTCTAGGCATTTACAGGGCTTACGACTTAAACATGTATATAACATTTACCATCTTGCCTATGTTTTAACATCCATATTTCTTCAATTCTTCCATCTGTTGATTTAAGTGAAATTGAATTCTCTTCTCTAAAATAGTCTCCATCCCTGTTGTAATGTGTTAATCTTTATGACTCCTTAGTCTACAAACATTTGGACAAATTCAAAACATTATAATATTATATATAACAGATATGGCAAGTGCGTCAAATTTAAGTCAGAAGTTATAACATCGCTTGTTTCTTGAATGCTTTCCTTTGCTGTAAGAACACATCAACAGTACTGTTTAGGAAGATTTAGTTTTTTTTATACTTGAGAACTGTTCTGAGGATCCTTGGCAGAGTTACAATGAAAGCATCCACCCCTTTCCCGAAACTGTTCATAAAGACTTGTGTCTTTCTTCAGTTTCGCATACCAATATCAATTTTTTAAAAACTAATTAAGCGAAAATTTAATATTTCTTTACAATCAAACCGCGGAAATAACAAAACAAAGAAACTTTAAAAGCTTTCATTGTACCCCTCACTGCAGTATTGTCAATTTGTGATCAATCAAATACACCTTGGCCGAGTTGAAAAATACTCTTCAGTGAAGACAGCTTTGGTACGCAAATTACGCTAAGGTACATTGTCGTTGATCTGAGCGTCGATACCATGGGCATGTATTTTTCTGTCGAAGTTTCGATGTCGATGTACCCAGCCGTATAAATAAATAATTGGATTGTTTTAATCTTTTCTAGAACGAAATGTTGAACCTGAAGCAGAACAACGAGAGACTGCAGCGACTAGTCCGACCCAAGTCTCTGGCCGGGAGCCACGCATCCCTGGCCAGCGGAGCCAACCCCCCCTCGCCACCCGCCCCCGCTTCCCATGATGACTCCCGAAGGTTTAGTGCAGCAGATGCCCAGCGGCCCTCCGCAGATAATGTAAGTATATTGGGACTATCAACTGTTTTTCCCTTAAGCCTGGGAGTAGTTAACCTAAAAATATCCTCATGTTTCGGTGCTGGTGGAATACACATGCAAAAATGAAAGATTTAAAATCTTAAAAATAAAATATTCATTAGTGGCTGCTTCTAGTTGAAGTTAAAAGTAATAATATTGATAATATAAATAATATTTATATATAATTTTAATCTAATTGCTAAAAACAGAGAAAAACCATTAGTTGACGCTCACAGCGCGAGCAAGAAGACCACTCTTAACGACGCTCCAAGAGCTACAGGCCGCTGCTGGTAATACTACTGGATACTTGGCTATCGGTCTGCTTGTAGATATATTGTGACGGGTTCCCATAAATTATTAAATTTTTTTTTATAAAAAGGAATATTTGCGTTCTTATGATTAACCCAAATATTTAATTTTGAGGGCCATTTTCAACGAGTTGTAAATAACTCACTATTAGAAAATGGAATCAAGTTGGGGTAGAGTGGGATTCGAACCACAGACCTTTGGTCCGTGAGTCCGAGACACTAGCCACAGGACCACAACCTGATTAGTTCTCGCCTTTCAAGCCCAGGCCTTTAAAGAGCCAGGCTACCGAGCGGACGATGATTGTTCTCATATTTCTAAATCTCCCTTCCAAGTCCAGATCCTTGAAGTATCAGGCTATTAGGAAGGCGGCAAGCGCTCTAACATCCTCAGGTTCAACCAGTGGTCTCACACATCACATTCTGTGTGAATTCACAATAACTTGTGATCTAAAATGCGAATCCCAGATTATCAAAATGATCAATTGTACTAACTCCGTTGAATACCTTATAAGAACATTGCCCCATATAACCAGTATGTGTTGTGGAAAAAAAATCGTCTTGGTTAAAACATCAGTTTACACTTTATATTTATTTGTTTAATTTTAGCAGGAGTTGGAACACCGCCCGTTAGAGCTCGACTTCATCACATCCACGCCGACCCTGGACTACAAGATAGCCTCTCCCGGGGGGCTGTACGGAGCTCAGGACGCGGGGGAGGAGGTGGAACACGGCCTGATGATGACCACCGGGCGGCTCAGCGGAGTGGACTGCCAGGACTCGCTGCTGCCGGCCCCCAAGTGTCGCGAGTTGGCCATGGGGGAAGCCATCGCCGACCTAGGTGAGTAGATAGCAAAAATGACTCGTCTTAAAAGCAGTTTTGATAGGGGAATACGGATATGGTCTTGAGATATTTAGATATCTTCGCCACTAACACGGGTGTGGGGTGAAGAAATGAGACGAAGAGTTGAGGAAATGCGGTTAGCACGTTTGCACACCTTGCAAGAAGTCTCAGGTTCGATTTCCAACGGGGTTGAAATGACATATGTATTTTTAATATTTAAAGCATTAACTTTGTGGTCAAACATTGTACTACGTGTTATTAAATATTTGTATATAATCACTTACCGACTTTTCTGTCTACTGGTTTTGAGACATACCTGACTCTTCGTCACTCACTCTACACCTTCACCATAGTTGATGCACAGAAATGTTGTGAGATGTGAGAATATTTTTTTACTCTCGTAATAGGCCTTGCTGCTGCATTGAAAACAGATTGAGGTTTATCAGTTTGGTATTTTGGGAGATTTGCGTATATTCCATTACAGTAATCTAGACGCGAAACGACATAAGCATTTACAAGAGCTTTAGTTGCGTCTATAGGAATATTTCCCCGCATAGATTAGATCTGTCGGAGATGGAAGAAACCAGCACTTACTAGAGAATAAAGAGGAAGATCTGAATCTAAATGAGCACCCAGTAGTTTAACATTTATACAAGGGGTAAGATCACAACCTGTGATTGAAATTGGAGATCGGTCTAAAAGGTGTTGTCGCTTTTTTGTCGCTGTCAATAGAAGCTCAGTTTTAGATGGATTGAGTTTGAGTCTGTTTGATGACATCCAGTTATTGATGGTTTGAATGCATTGAGACACGCGATTATCTTACCTTCTTGTAATGAAAATTATTAAGATACGCCGTGGTTAGTGTACCACGCCCTGCGCACCTCATGGGGGAAGGGAACGATTTTACTTTCTCTAGAATGTGGCACCTAAGTGTAAGGCTGAACACCTAACTTTTGTGTGATGGATGATCGAGATAAGCTGAGATTAAAGTTTTAATCCAGTGCCCTATGCAGCACTTATGATAATTAAATTATCCCGTATGCTAATTTCTGTTTTTATTATTAGGTTTGAACGAAAACAGCGCAGACATCAGTGACGGCAAAAAAATCGCCATCGCCGTGTACCTCGGCCAACCGGACACTTTCCCTCGCTACTACGAGGAAGTCTGCGAGTCGCTCAACACCTGCGACTCCAGGTTCTACTCCAATCGCTCATCGGCCGCCTTCGCCAACTGCCAGCCCCAATCGGAGTTCATACAAGACCCCGCCCTGTCGCGGCTCTCGCTGCAGAACCCGCCCAGCCCGGAAAAGGAAAACGGAACCGAATACCAGAACCAGTCTAACACAAACAGCTTGAAGAGCAACAAATCGACGCACAGCACCTTCAAGAACAGCTACGAAAACAGCAGCTCCGCAATCAACTGCAATGAGTTCGTGATCGCGTACACGTACATCTCTGGCAAAACGACTTGGCAAAATCTGGATTACACCGTTCGGAAAACATTCAAAGATTACCTTTCTCGGATTGATCCCGGGACCAATTTGGGCTTGAATACCGATTCTATTACTTCGTACCATCTCGGAGAAGCCACGAGAGGACCGGAAGTCGGGTTTCCGGAGTTGTTGCCCTGCGGGTACATCATCGGAACGGTGAAAACGTTGTACATATGTCTGCAGGGAGTCGGGAGTCTGGCTTTTGATAGTTTGATACCAAAGAATATTGTATATAGGTAAGCAGATTTAATTTATCTTTTTTATTCTATAGTTTTAACTAATTAGAAACTGGCATTGCAAGAAAGATATCTAGCAAATATTTTTGCTTAATTAGACTTGAATAATTAAATTGCGACTACATTGCGGCTCGCTATGACACGCCACATTGGAACCCTGTCCATAAAAAATACGTAGAAGTGATATGCTCCAGATAGGGCCACAATACACCGCTACACAATAATGTATTCCTAACTTTATGTATTTGTTATATTTATGTTGAATTATTTTCCAGATATGTTTCCTTACTGAGCGAGCATCGCAGGGTGATCTTATGTGGACCAAGTGGAACCGGGAAGTCTTACCTGGCCGCGAGGTTGGCGGAATTCCACGTAGCTAGAACTGCCGCCCACCTCAACCCGGCCGAAGCCATCGCCACCTTCAAGTATGTCAATTGCATTATGGATAATCTATGTTTGTGCAGACAAAAAAACCCTCATGTATATCTCGTAAATTTACAATGGGCTGGATCCATTTGATGAACAGTAGCTGTGCACAATGGATGGATGTCATATCTTCGTAACTATTAAAGATATAGATTTACAAATTTGCCACAATCTGCTTGACTTACAACTTTCACAAGAATCTGACGATATCAATGTTTCTCTTTTGGCTGATACCGTGTGTGTTGGATTTGTTATGAAGTTTCGGCTACCATTGCAGGAGCCATCTTCAGGATGAACTGTGCGTTTTGTAGAAAAATTTATGTGTTTATGTTCTAGTAATTTGTACCGTGTCGCAGTCGGCAGTAGGCACATTTCTATTCATTTTTGTAGTATGTAGTGCTGGGAACCATGTTGAGTTTAATTTAAGCCCGTCATCTTTGTTTATGTTATTTGGGTGTCTGTGTATTTCAATTGCCTCTTTTATTATTCGTGCACTGTAATTTACTGGGTTTATGTAAAAATTTCGGTTCGAAGGCGAAAAAATGTCCGGTGTCAATAAAGTGTTCCACTATTGCGAATTTATCAGGATGCCCAAGTTTACACGCTCTTTTGTGTTCGTCAATCCTTTTCTTTGCTGTGCGTCCTGTTAAATTAAACTCAACATGGTTCCCAGCATGACACACTACAAAAACTGTGCCTACTGCCGACTGCTACACGGTACAAATTCTACTACATAAACACATACTTTTTTCTACAAAACACACAGTTTACCCTTGAAGATGGCTTATGCAATGGTAGCCAAAACGTCCAACAAATCTAACACATACAGTATCTCCCAAAAAAAAAAACATATTGATAATAGTGACTGTGAAAACCTTCGCATCCGACGATATGCTTATCTAATTTGTCATTTCTGTTTGTCCGTAGTGTGGAGCACAAATCGTCCAAGGAGTTGCGGCAGTACCTGAGCAATATGGCGGAGCAGGGAGGCGGGGAGCTGGTGCTGCCCTCTGTGCTGATCCTTGACAACTTGCACCACGCCAGCGCTCTAGCTGACGTCTTCAGCGGACTACTGGGGGCCAGGAGAACAAACCTGCCTTGCATTATCGGTAACGTCTTTAATAATAATAATACAAGCTTTCTTCTTCATGTAAGAGTGCACCCTTTTTTAAGTGGTTAAAGGAAAGATAATGATATAACTAGAAATAGAAATATTGATGTTCAAACATCGGCAGAGTGGTGAATGTTGCAAAATGTGTGAAGTGATCACTAAAACCTGCCACACTCCTAACGCAGGTGACAAGAATAATTTATAATTATTTCATTTCGTCGACCCTTTCGATAATTTCCCCATCAATATTCACATTCATTCAATAATAGACAGGACATGTTGCGAGACAAGACCCCACAAGATGGACCCCAAATATTTTAAGATGTACACCTTGGGAAAATAAGAGAGGCATCGGAAGACCTCAAAAAATATGGTCCGACAACATAGCCGCTGTGGGGGTTAAAAATTGGCTGCAAGCAGCATCAAAACAAAAGAAATGGAAGGATATGGAAGAGGCCTGTATCCAGCAGTGGAGGACAGAAGGCTGAAGAAGAATTCAATATTTTTAGTCCTTACAGACATAAGTCCCAACTCCATGGGTCTAAAAGTCCTGTGTTGAGTTGGGACGAGCAATTAGTTGACACAGACACACGAGTATATCATCACAAATATTATATATAATTAGAAACACAACAATAATAATAACAATAAAAAACAAATACATATATGGCACATCAATATGGTAAACAGTAAACTCAAACATTCGGAAAATCATCATGGAGTCTCCCCCTCAAATCCCTCCCACTAAGGAAAATCCGGTCCTTAACTCCTCTCTTGAAAATAGTTTTTGTCCTCGAGAGCTTAATACGCTCTTCCAAAATATTGAACACTCTCGGTGCGATAAAGCAGAGATGTCTCTTAGCAAAAGTCGTACGGGTTTTGGGTATGACATAATTCGTGCTCTGGAAAAACCTCGTACAAACATTTGCTGAGATCTCTCCTTACACTCGATGAAGACCCATGCCAGATCCATAATGAACTTGCAGAACCATTAGGAGTTGATCACACAACATTTATTTAATATTTATTAGGAATGATTTAAAAGTAAGGAAATTGGGTGCCGTACGAATTGAAGCCGAGAAACGTCGAACATAAACAGCGAGAATTTATTTAAGTCCCCAATATATCATGTGTAATTTTTATTTTCAGGAACCATGTCTCAAGCAACATGTAACACCACAAATCTCCAGCTGCATCACAATTTTCGGTGGCTCCTCACAGCCAATCACATGGAACCGGTAAAAGGATTCCTTGCAAGGTATGTATTTTTCTTTCTCAAAACTGAAGAAAGTTCTAAAAGTGTGTATCTTAAATCTTTAACTGTTTTAAAAAATGCCCTACTGTAGTAGATTAATAGCACTGGGACTAACTTCATTGAAGGAGCAAAGGAGGAGAGAAGACTTGATAGAGACATACAAGATCCTAAACGGCCACTATCATATTGCATTATAGCATACTCAAGTTTACCTATACCACATTTCTCTACCAGAGTGGTTTCATTTAGAGTCAATAAAAAAAATCATGCTATTTCCTCGCAGGGGGTTTAAAACCACCGCTGGAAAGAAAGTTTTGCTCGGGATTGAGGTGGAATTGGGGGCGATAGAGCTAATGGCAATTTTATTGAGGTACATTGCAGTTTATGTATGGATGCAGAGTGAGCCATGGTCTTTTGTTTGTAGAAAAGGAGATGTTGGTGACAATACTTTATTGATTGAATCTTCTTTTAGGTATCTCCGCCGCAAGCAGCTGGTGGCCGAGCTGGGAGGATGCTCCCGCTGCCCCCGCCTGTCCTCCGTACTGGAGTGGCTCCCGGGAGTCTGGCAGCACGTCAACTCCTTCCTGGAGGCACACTCCTCCTCCGACGTCACCGTGGGGCCGCGCCTCTTTCTGGGCTGCCCCCTGGACCTGGCTGCCAGTCAGGTAACTAACTACCAGTCTGAAGATGCCCATTAGAGGGTGAAAGCGCTAATTGGTCAAACAAATAAGTGGAAGTATACCAAGTATTTTTTAAATTAATAACTTACATGTAAATATAAGTTATTACATCATTACAAGCACTCACTTTATACTGGGGTTCTTCACCTTATTGTTCGAACTTCTCGCGGGCAGGGTCTATGCAAGACTGGGTTAAACAAGGCAATTAAAGTTGAACAGGGTGGGTTTGTATAACTTGAATGAAGAAGAAAATTGTGAAGTGCGAGGATCCAAAATTACAATGGCCATTACTTGAACAACTTATCAGCGATGCAGCAATCACATGCACTTGCGGTGACAGCCAACACCTCATTGCCGTAGAAAAAGGAATGGTTACCCACAGTGAAGTTGTAACATTCTGATCAGAGCTCAATGGGTAATTTAAAATTGTATCAGAGCAACCTTATAGTCCTTAAAATATAGCTTGATTAGAACGACAGCTGTCAAACTAATTTCATTAGTGATGCGAAATTACTGATCACTGATCAAATCGATTTTATCAGCTATTTAATGGAATCATGAAACTCTGTTTCCGAAAATTGATATAAAAATCGCAAAAACAAGCCTGTTATAGTGTGTCATTTCACCCAGACGTGGGATTTTAGCGGGGTTTGCAGGGAGACATGCAATTAACAGGACAATATTGTCTTGTCTCAGCTCCATGAACTGCCTCAACGGCACAGAACAGGACAATAGGATAATACAATTTGGATGTAGTTCTAATCTGGAACGCTCTAAAAATGAATACACGACAATGCACACTACGATATGTGACATGCGATGCCTCAAGTGGCAGAAAAATGAACTGAAAAACGAACAATCAGATGCGATTTGTATCCAAACAAAACATTACGGCTGATCGGTCAGCCGGAATGCAATACGGGTAATCATTGACTGGCCCTTTTACAATACGGAGCCGTTTTGTAATTTGGCATGCCAATATGTATTCCTTCTAAAATGACAATCCGGCTGCGACATATGTACTGGAAAAATACATTATATAAATATTTCTGTATGGCCTTTTCATTGAAATATTAATTCACGTACAATTTGTTGTTTCTAGGCTTGGTTTACATCAGTATGGAACTATTCCGTAGTTCCGTACCTCGTGGAGGCTGCGCGGGAAGGCGTGGCTTTGTATGGACGTCGCGGCGCGTGGGCAGATCCCGCTAAATTCGTCCGTGACACCTACCCCTGGTCCGACCCGATTGCCGCGCAGGTAATGTTATAATCTTTACTTCAATGAATTATTATAAGTATTCAGAATCCTAGTGCTGACCCTTGCATGGGAGCGAAGTAGGCTGAATCACCCAACAAACAATGTATATTAGATCCGATAAATAAATAGAGGCTTAGCGGGTTATTCCTTTAAAAAAATAAAAAAAAGAATTTTCAAGAAATTTCACCGTACAATGTTAATGCTTTAATTTTTGTCGCGCGTAAAAATACATTTTTTATGTTCAATTTCCAGTAGGGCTGAAGTTCCTCATTAAAATAAAATACAACTGAAGAGATTCGGAGTCGGGTTGTGGTCCCGTGGCTAGTGTTGCGGACTTACGGATCAGAGGTCCGAGGTTCGAACCCTATTCTATCCGAACTCGATTCCTATTTTCTGATAGGGAGTTATTTTACAACTCTGTGAAAATGGCCCCAAAAAATCGAAATATTTGGGTAAATAATAAGAAGGCAAATGTTTCCTTTTTTACAATTAAAACAAAAAAACAATTAAAGCTATGACAAAAGTAATAATAACTACCTCGAGACCAGATCTGGTCTATTTTACAAAAACAAATAAATAAACCATCAAGCCGTTTCTCCGTAGGGGTAGGCAGAGAGGATAGAACGCCATATCACTATCTTTGCATACATACCTCGCTTCCTCTGCATTCA